>NW_027554883.1:0-300000 GCF_964276395.1 Gasterosteus aculeatus | reverse complement strand
CCTCCCAGACAGATGCCTCGGGTACAACTCCAACCAGTGAAGCCTCTGTGTTAGGTGGTGTAGGCTAAGCCTGCATGGGAATCACTCCATACTTGTAAAAGTAATGGAAAAAAGATTTTTAAAACTTCCGCATCTGAAAAGAATGCCAAAATATTTTGCAAAAAGTTATGAAATTCTATCTTTAGTCATATGAAGGGGGACACCGGTGAGAAAACGTACTTTTGAATAAAAATCTGATTTTTTTCTAAATTGGAGTTATTAGACATTCTAATGGCAGCAGTTGACACGGTACAGTGGTGTAGTGGTTAGCACTCTCGCCTCCCAGACAGATGCCTCGGGTTCAACTCCACCCAGTGGTGCCTTTGTGTTAGGCGGTGTAGGCTAAGCCTGCATGGGATTCACTCCATACTTGTAAAAGTAATGGAAAGAAGTTTTTTAAAACTTCCGCGTCTGAAAAGAATCCCCAAATATTTTGCAAAAAGTCATGAAATTCTATCTTTAGTCATATGAAGGGGGACGCCGGTGAGAAAACGTACTTTTGAATAAAAATCTGAATTTTTTCTGAATTGAAGTAATTAGACATTCTAATGGCAGCAGTTGTGTAGTGGTTAGCACTCTCGCCTTCCAGACAGATGCCTCGGGTTCAACTCCACCCAGTGGCGCCACTGAATTAGGTGGTGTAGGCTAAACCTGCATGGGGTTCACTCCATACTTGTAAAAGTAATGGAAAAAACTTTATTTAAACTTCTGCGTCTGAAAAGAATGCCCAAATATTTTGCAAAAAGTCATGAAATTCTATCTTTAGTCATATGAAAGGGGACGCCGGTGAGAAAACGTACTTTTGAGTAAAAATCTGAATTTTTTCTAAATTGGAGTCATAAGACATTCTAATGGCAGCAGTTGACACGGTACAGTGGTGTAGTGGTTAGCACTCTCGCCTCCCAGACAGATGCCTCGGGTTCAACTCCACCCAGTGGTGCCTCTGTGTTAGGTGGTGTAGGCTAAGCCTGCATGGGATTCACTCCATACTTGTAAAAGTAATGGAAAGACGTTTTTTAAAACTTCCGCATCTGAAAAGAATCCCCAAATATTTTGCAAAAAGTCATGAAATTCTATCTTTAGTCATATGAAGGGGGACGCCGGTGAGAAAACGTACTTTTGAATAAAAATCTGAATTTTTTCTGAATTGAAGTAATTAGACATTCTAATGGCAGCAGTTGTGTAGTGGTTAGCACTCTCGCCTTCCAGACAGATGCCTCGGGTTCAACTCCACCCAGTGGCGCCACTGAATTAGGTGGTGTAGGCTAAACCTGCATGGGGTTCACTCCATACTTGTAAAAGTAATGGAAAAAACTTTATTTAAACTTCTGCGTCTGAAAAGAATGCCCAAATATTTTGCAAAAAGTCATGAAATTCTATCTTTAGTCATATGAAAGGGGATGCCGGTGAGAAAACGTACTTTTGAGTAAAAATCTGAATTTTTTCTAAACTGGAGTAATTAGACATTCTAATGGCAGCAGTTGACACGGTACAGTGGTGTAGTGGTTAGCACTCTCGCCTCCCAGACAGATGCCTCGGGTTCAACTCCACCCAGTGGCGCCACTGAATTAGGTGGTGTAGGCTAAACCTGCATGGGGTTCACTCCATACTTGTAAAAGTAATGGAAAAAAGATTTTTAAAACTTCTGCGTCTGAAAAGAATGCCAAAATATTTTGGAAAAAGTTATGAAATTCTATCTTTAGTCATATGAAAGGGGACGCCGGTGAGAAAATGCACATTGAATAAAAATCTGATTTTTTTCTAAATTGGAGTCATAAGACATTCTAATGGCAGCAGTTGACACGGTACAGTGGTGTAGTGGTTAGCACTCTCGCCTCCCAGACAGATGCCTCGGGTTCAACTCCAACCAGTGAAGCCTCTGTGTTAGGTGGTGTAGGCTAAACCTGCATGGGAATCACTCCATACTTGTAAAAGTAATGGAAAAAAGATTTTTAAATTTTCTGCGTCTGAAAAGAATGCCAAAATATTTTGCAAAAAGTTATGAAATTCTATCTTTAGTCATATGAAGGGGGACGCCGGTGAGAAAACGTACTTTTGAATAAAAATCTGATTTTTTACTAAATTGAAGTAATTAGACATTCTAATGGCAGCAGTTGTGTAGTGGTTAGCACTCTCGCCTTCCAGACAGATGCCTCGGGTTCAACTCCACCCAGTGGCGCCACTGAATTAGGTGGTGTAGGCTAAACCTGCATGGGGTTCACTCCATACTTGTAAAAGTAATGGAAAAAACTTTATTTAAACTTCTGCGTCTGAAAAGAATGCCAAAATATTTTGGAAAAAGTTATGAAATTCTATCTTTAGTCATATGAAAGGGGACGCCGGTGAGAAAATGCACATTGAATAAAAATCTGAATTTTTTCTAAATTGGAGTCATAAGACATTCTAATGGCAGCAGTTGACACGGTACAGTGGTGTAGTGGTTAGCACTCTCGCCTCCCAGACAGATGCCTCGGGTTCAACTCCAACCAGTGAAGCCTCTGTGTTAGGTGGTGTAGGCTAAGCCTGCATGGGAATCACTCCATACTTGTAAAAGTAATGGAAAAAAGATTTTTAAAACTTCCGCATCTGAAAAGAATGCCAAAATATTTTGCAAAAAGTTATGAAATTCTATCTTTAGTCATATGAAGGGGGACACCGGTGAGAAAACGTACTTTTGAATAAAAATCTGAATTTTTTCTAAATTGGAATAATTAGACATTATAATGGCAGCAGTTGACACGGTACAGTGATGTAGTGGTTAGCACTCTTGCGTCCCACACAGAGGCCTCAGGTTCAACTCCACCCAGTGGTGCCTCTGTGTTAGGTGTTGTAGGCTAAGCCTGCATGGGATTCACTCCATCCTTGTAAAAGTAATGGAAAAACTTTTTTTAAACTTCCGCGTCTGAAAAGAATGCCAAAATATTTTGCAAAAAGTTATGAAATTCTATCTTTAGTCATATGAAGGGGGACGCGGGTGAGAAAACGTACTTTTGAATAAAAATCTGATTTTTTTCTAAATTGGAGTTATTAGACATTCTAATGGCAGCAGTTGACACGGTACAGTGGTGTAGTGGTTAGCACTCTCGCCTTCCAGACAGATGCCTCGGGTTCAACTCCACCCAGTGGCGCCACTGAATTAGGTGGTGTAGGCTAAACCTGCATGGGGTTCACTCCATACTTGTAAAAGTAATGGAAAAAACTTTATTTAAACTTCTGCGTCTGAAAAGAATGCCCAAATATTTTGCAAAAAGTCATGAAATTCTATCTTTAGTCATATGAAAGGGGACGCCGGTGAGAAAACATACTTTTGAGTAAAAATCTGAATTTTTTCTAAATTGGAGTCATAAGACATTCTAATGGCAGCAGTTGCCACGGTACAGTGGTGTAGTGGTTAGCACTCTCGCCTCCCAGACAGATGCCTCGGGTTCAACTCCACCCAGTGGTGCCTCTGTGTTAGGTGGTGTAGGCTAAGCCTGCATGGGATTCACTCCATACTTGTAAAAGTAATGGAAAAAAGTTTTTTAAAACTTCTGCGTCTGAAAAGAATGCCCAAATATTTTGCAAAAAGTCATGAAATTCTATCTTTAGTCATATGAAAGGGGATGCCGGTGAGAAAACGTACTTTTGAGTAAAAATCTGAATTTTTTCTAAACTGGAGTAATTAGACATTCTAATGGCAGCAGTTGACACGGTACAGTGGTGTAGTGGTTAGCACTCTCGCCTCCCAGACAGATGCCTCGGGTTCAACTCCACCCAGTGGTGCCTCTGTGTTAGGTGGTGTAGGCTAAGCCTGCATGGGATTCACTCCATACTTGTAAAAGTAATGGAAAAAAGATTTTTAAAACTTCTGCGTCTGAAAAGAATGCCAAAATATTTTGGAAAAAGTTATGAAATTCTATCTTTAGTCATATGAAGGGGGACGCCGGTGAGAAAACGTACTTTTGAATAAAAATCTGATTTTTTACTAAATTGAAGTAATTAGACATTCTAATGGCAGCAGTTGTGTAGTGGTTAGCACTCTCGCCTTCCAGACAGATGCCTCGGGTTCAACTCCACCCAGTGGCGCCACTGAATTAGGTGGTGTAGGCTAAGCCTGCATGGGATTCACTCCATACTTGTAAAAGTAATGGAAAAAAGATTTTTACAACTTCTGCGTCTGAAAAGAATGCCAAAATATTTTGGAAAAAGTTATGAAATTCTATCTTTAGTCATATGAAAGGGGACGCCGGTGAGAAAATGCACATTGAATAAAAATCTGAATTTTTTCTAAATTGGAGTCATAAGACATTCTAATGGGAGCAGTTGACACGGTACAGTGGTGTAGTGGTTAGCACTCTCGCCTCCCAGACAGATGCCTCGGGTTCAACTCCAACCAGTGAAGCCTCTGTGTTAGGTGGTGTAGGCTAAGCCTGCATGGGAATCACTCCATACTTGTAAAAGTAATGGAAAAAAGATTTTTAAAACTTCCGCATCTGAAAAGAATGCCAAAATATTTTGCAAAAAGTTATGAAATTCTATCTTTAGTCATATGAAGGGGGACGCCGGTGAGAAAACGTACTTTTGAATAAAAATCTGAATTTTTTCTAAATTGGAATAATTAGACATTATAATGGCAGCAGTTGACACGGTACAGTGGTGTAGTGGTTAGCACTCTCGCCTCCTAGACAGATGCCTCGGGTTCAATTCCACCCAGTGGTGCCTCTGTGTTAGGTGGTGTAGGCTAAGCCTGCATGGGAATCACTCGATACTTTTAAAAGTAATGGAAAAAAGTTTTTTAAAACTTCCGCGTCTGAAAAGAATCCCCAAATATTTTGCAAAAAGTTATTAAATTCTATCTTTAGTCATATGAAAGTTTACGATGGTGAGAAAACCTACTTTTGAATAAAAATCCGATTTTTTTCTAAATTGGAGTCATAAAACATTCTAACGGCAGCAGTTCACACGGTACATTGGTGTAGTGGTTAGCACTCTCGCCTCCCAGACAGATGCCTCGGGTTCAACTCCACCCAGTGGTGCCTCTGTGTTAGGTGGTGTAGGCTAAGCCTGCATGGGATTCACTCCATACTTGTAAAAGTAATGGAAAGAAGTTTTTTAAAACTTCCGCGTCTGAAAAGAATGCCAAAATATTCGGCAAAAAGTTATGAAATTCTTTTTTTAGTCATATGAAGGGGGACGCCGGTGAGAAAACGTACTTTTGAATAAAAATCTGATTTTTTACTAAATTGGAGTCATAAGACATTCTAATGGCAGCAGTTGACACGGTACAGTGGTGTAGTGGTTAGCACTCTCGCCTCCCAGACAGATGCCTCGGGTTCAACTCCACCCAGTGGCGCCACTGAATTAGGTGGTGTAGGCTAAACCTGCATGGGGTTCACTCCATACTTGTAAAAGTAATGGAAAAAACTTTATTTAAACTTCTGCGTCTGAAAAGAATGCCCAAATATTTTGCAAAAAGTCATGAAATTCTATCTTTAGTCATATGAAAGGGGACGCCGGTGAGAAAACGTACTTTTGAGTAAAAATCTGAATTTTTTCTAAATTGGAGTAATTAGACATTCTAATGGCAGCAGTTGACACGGTACAGTGGTGTAGCGGTTAGCACTCTCGCCTCCCAGACAGATGCCTCGGGTTCAACTCCACCCAGTGGTGCCTCTGTGTTAGGTGTTGTAGGCTAAGCCTGCATGGGATTCACTCCATACTTGTAAAAGTAATGGAAAGAAGTTTTTTAAAACTTCCGCGTCTGAAAAGAATCCCCAAATATTTTGCAAAAAGTCATGAAATTCTATCTTTAGTCATATGAAGGGGGACGCCGGTGAGAAAACGTACTTTTGAATAAAAATCTGAATTTTTTCTGAATTGAAGTAATTAGACATTCTAATGGCAGCAGTTGTGTAGTGGTTAGCACTCTCGCCTTCCAGACAGATGCCTCGGGTTCAACTCCACCCAGTGGCGCCACTGAATTAGGTGGTGTAGGCTAAACCTGCATGGGGTTCACTCCATACTTGTAAAAGTAATGGAAAAAACTTTATTTAAACTTCTGCGTCTGAAAAGAATGCCCAAATATTTTGCAAAAAGTCATGAAATTCTATCTTTAGTCATATGAAAGGGGACGCCGGTGAGAAAACGTACTTTTGAGTAAAAATCTGAATTTTTTCTAAATTGGAGTCATAAGACATTCTAATGGCAGCAGTTGACACGGTACAGTGGTGTAGTGGTTAGCACTCTCGCCTCCCAGACAGATGCCTCGGGTTCAACTCCACCCAGTGGTGCCTCTGTGTTAGGTGGTGTAGGCTAAGCCTGCATGGGATTCACTCCATACTTGTAAAAGTAATGGAAAGACGTTTTTTAAAACTTCCGCATCTGAAAAGAATCCCCAAATATTTTGCAAAAAGTCATGAAATTCTATCTTTAGTCATATGAAGGGGGACGCCGGTGAGAAAACGTACTTTTGAATAAAAATCTGAATTTTTTCTGAATTGAAGTAATTAGACATTCTAATGGCAGCAGTTGTGTAGTGGTTAGCACTCTCGCCTTCCAGACAGATGCCTCGGGTTCAACTCCACCCAGTGGCGCCACTGAATTAGGTGGTGTAGGCTAAACCTGCATGGGGTTCACTCCATACTTGTAAAAGTAATGGAAAAAACTTTATTTAAACTTCTGCGTCTGAAAAGAATGCCCAAATATTTTGCAAAAAGTCATGAAATTCTATCTTTAGTCATATGAAAGGGGATGCCGGTGAGAAAACGTACTTTTGAGTAAAAATCTGAATTTTTTCTAAACTGGAGTAATTAGACATTCTAATGGCAGCAGTTGACACGGTACAGTGGTGTAGTGGTTAGCACTCTCGCCTCCCAGACAGATGCCTCGGGTTCAACTCCACCCAGTGGCGCCACTGAATTAGGTGGTGTAGGCTAAACCTGCATGGGGTTCACTCCATACTTGTAAAAGTAATGGAAAAAAGATTTTTAAAACTTCTGCGTCTGAAAAGAATGCCAAAATATTTTGGAAAAAGTTATGAAATTCTATCTTTAGTCATATGAAAGGGGACGCCGGTGAGAAAATGCACATTGAATAAAAATCTGATTTTTTTCTAAATTGGAGTCATAAGACATTCTAATGGCAGCAGTTGACACGGTACAGTGGTGTAGTGGTTAGCACTCTCGCCTCCCAGACAGATGCCTCGGGTTCAACTCCAACCAGTGAAGCCTCTGTGTTAGGTGGTGTAGGCTAAACCTGCATGGGAATCACTCCATACTTGTAAAAGTAATGGAAAAAAGATTTTTAAATTTTCTGCGTCTGAAAAGAATGCCAAAATATTTTGGAAAAAGTTATGAAATTCTATCTTTAGTCATATGAAAGGGGACGCCGGTGAGAAAATGCATATTGAATAAAAATCTGAATTTTTTCTAAATTGGAGTCATAAGACATTCTAATGGCAGCAGTTGACACGGTACAGTGGTGTAGTGGTTAGCACTCTCGCCTCCCAGACAGATGCCTCGGGTTCAACTCCAACCAGTGAAGCCTCTGTGTTAGGTGGTGTAGGCTAAGCCTGCATGGGAATCACTCCATACTTGTAAAAGTAATGGAAAAAAGATTTTTAAAACTTCCGCATCTGAAAAGAATGCCAAAATATTTTGCAAAAAGTTATGAAATTCTATCTTTAGTCATATGAAGGGGGACACCGGTGAGAAAACGTACTTTTGAATAAAAATCTGAATTTTTTCTAAATTGGAATAATTAGACATTATAATGGCAGCAGTTGACACGGTACAGTGATGTAGTGGTTAGCACTCTTGCGTCCCACACAGAGGCCTCAGGTTCAACTCCACCCAGTGGTGCCTCTGTGTTAGGTGTTGTAGGCTAAGCCTGCATGGGATTCACTCCATCCTTGTAAAAGTAATGGAAAAACTTTTTTTAAACTTCCGCGTCTGAAAAGAATGCCAAAATATTTTGCAAAAAGTTATGAAATTCTATCTTTAGTCATATGAAGGGGGACGCGGGTGAGAAAACGTACTTTTGAATAAAAATCTGATTTTTTTCTAAATTGGAGTTATTAGACATTCTAATGGCAGCAGTTGACACGGTACAGTGGTGTAGTGGTTAGCACTCTCGCCTTCCAGACAGATGCCTCGGGTTCAACTCCACCCAGTGGCGCCACTGAATTAGGTGGTGTAGGCTAAACCTGCATGGGGTTCACTCCATACTTGTAAAAGTAATGGAAAAAACTTTATTTAAACTTCTGCGTCTGAAAAGAATGCCCAAATATTTTGCAAAAAGTCATGAAATTCTATCTTTAGTCATATGAAAGGGGACGCCGGTGAGAAAACGTACTTTTGAGTAAAAATCTGAATTTTTTCTAAATTGGAGTCATAAGACATTCTAATGGCAGCAGTTGCCACGGTACAGTGGTGTAGTGGTTAGCACTCTCGCCTCCCAGACAGATGCCTCGGGTTCAACTCCACCCAGTGGTGCCTCTGTGTTAGGTGGTGTAGGCTAAGCCTGCATGGGATTCACTCCATACTTGTAAAAGTAATGGAAAAAAGTTTTTTAAAACTTCTGCGTCTGAAAAGAATGCCCAAATATTTTGCAAAAAGTCATGAAATTCTATCTTTAGTCATATGAAAGGGGATGCCGGTGAGAAAACGTACTTTTGAGTAAAAATCTGAATTTTTTCTAAACTGGAGTAATTAGACATTCTAATGGCAGCAGTTGACACGGTACAGTGGTGTAGTGGTTAGCACTCTCGCCTCCCAGACAGATGCCTCGGGTTCAACTCCACCCAGTGGTGCCTCTGTGTTAGGTGGTGTAGGCTAAGCCTGCATGGGATTCACTCCATACTTGTAAAAGTAATGGAAAAAAGATTTTTAAAACTTCTGCGTCTGAAAAGAATGCCAAAATATTTTGGAAAAAGTTATGAAATTCTATCTTTAGTCATATGAAGGGGGACGCCGGTGAGAAAACGTACTTTTGAATAAAAATCTGATTTTTTACTAAATTGAAGTAATTAGACATTCTAATGGCAGCAGTTGTGTAGTGGTTAGCACTCTCGCCTTCCAGACAGATGCCTCGGGTTCAACTCCACCCAGTGGCGCCACTGAATTAGGTGGTGTAGGGTAAACCTGCATGGGGTTCACTCCATACTTGTAAAAGTAATGGAAAAAACTTTATTTAAACTTCTGCGTCTGAAAAGAATGCCCAAATATTTTGCAAAAAGTCATGAAATTCTATCTTTAGTCATATGAAAGGGGACGCCGGTGAGAAAACGTACTTTTAAGTAAAAATCAGAATTTTTTCTAAATTGGAGTAATTAGACATTCTAATGGCAGCAGTTGACACGGTACAGTGGTGTAGCGGTTAGCACTCTCGCCTCCCAGACAGATGCCTCAGGTTCAACTCCACCCAGTGGTGCCTCTGTGTTAGGTGTTGTAGGCTAAGCCTGCATGGGATTCACTCCATACTTGTAAAAGTAATGGAAAAAAGTTTTTTAAAACTCTCGCATCTGAAAAGAATCCCCAAATATTTTGCAAAAAGTCATGAAATTCTATCTTTAGTCATATGAAAGTGTACAATGGTGAGAAAACCTACTTTTGAATAAAAATCTGATTTTTTTCTAAATTGGAGTTATTAGACATTCTAATGGCAGCAGTTGACACGGTACAGTGGTGTAGTGGTTAGCACTCTCGCCTCCCAGACAGATGCCTCGGGTTCAACTCCACCCAGTGGTGCCTCTGTGTTAGGTGGTGTAGGCTAAGCCTGCATGGGATTCACTCCATACTTGTAAAAGTAATGGAAAAAAGATTTTTACAACTTCTGCGTCTGAAAAGAATGCCAAAATATTTTGGAAAAAGTTATGAAATTCTATCTTTAGTCATATGAAAGGGGACGCCGGTGAGAAAATGCACATTGAATAAAAATCTGAATTTTTTCTAAATTGGAGTCATAAGACATTCTAATGGGAGCAGTTGACACGGTACAGTGGTGTAGTGGTTAGCACTCTCGCCTCCCAGACAGATGCCTCGGGTTCAACTCCAACCAGTGAAGCCTCTGTGTTAGGTGGTGTAGGCTAAGCCTGCATGGGAATCACTCCATACTTGTAAAAGTAATGGAAAAAAGATTTTTAAAACTTCCGCATCTGAAAAGAATGCCAAAATATTTTGCAAAAAGTTATGAAATTCTATCTTTAGTCATATGAAGGGGGACGCCGGTGAGAAAACGTACTTTTGAATAAAAATCTGAATTTTTTCTAAATTGGAATAATTAGACATTATAATGGCAGCAGTTGACACGGTACAGTGGTGTAGTGGTTAGCACTCTCGCCTCCTAGACAGATGCCTCGGGTTCAATTCCACCCAGTGGTGCCTCTGTGTTAGGTGGTGTAGGCTAAGCCTGCATGGGAATCACTCGATACTTTTAAAAGTAATGGAAAAAAGTTTTTTAAAACTTCCGCGTCTGAAAAGAATCCCCAAATATTTTGCAAAAAGTTATTAAATTCTATCTTTAGTCATATGAAAGTTTACGATGGTGAGAAAACCTACTTTTGAATAAAAATCCGATTTTTTTCTAAATTGGAGTCATAAAACATTCTAACGGCAGCAGTTCACACGGTACATTGGTGTAGTGGTTAGCACTCTCGCCTCCCAGACAGATGCCTCGGGTTCAACTCCACCCAGTGGTGCCTCTGTGTTAGGTGGTGTAGGCTAAGCCTGCATGGGATTCACTCCATACTTGTAAAAGTAATGGAAAGAAGTTTTTTAAAACTTCCGCGTCTGAAAAGAATGCCAAAATATTCGGCAAAAAGTTATGAAATTCTTTTTTTAGTCATATGAAGGGGGACGCCGGTGAGAAAACGTACTTTTGAATAAAAATCTGATTTTTTACTAAATTGGAGTCATAAGACATTCTAATGGCAGCAGTTGACACGGTACAGTGGTGTAGTGGTTAGCACTCTCGCCTCCCAGACAGATGCCTCGGGTTCAACTCCACCCAGTGGCGCCACTGAATTAGGTGGTGTAGGCTAAACCTGCATGGGGTTCACTCCATACTTGTAAAAGTAATGGAAAAAACTTTATTTAAACTTCTGCGTCTGAAAAGAATGCCCAAATATTTTGCAAAAAGTCATGAAATTCTATCTTTAGTCATATGAAAGGGGACGCCGGTGAGAAAACGTACTTTTGAGTAAAAATCTGAATTTTTTCTAAATTGGAGTAATTAGACATTCTAATGGCAGCAGTTGACACGGTACAGTGGTGTAGCGGTTAGCACTCTCGCCTCCCAGACAGATGCCTCGGGTTCAACTCCACCCAGTGGTGCCTCTGTGTTAGGTGTTGTAGGCTAAGCCTGCATGGGATTCACTCCATACTTGTAAAAGTAATGGAAAGAAGTTTTTTAAAACTCTCGCATCTGAAAAGAATCCCCAAATATTTTGCAAAAAGTCATGAAATTCTATCTTTAGTCATATGAAAGTGTACGATGGTGAGAAAACCTACTTTTGAATAAAAATCCGAATTTTTTCTAAATTGGAGTCATAAGACATTCTAACGGCAGCAGTTGACAAGGTACAGTGGTGTAGTGATTAGCACTCTCGCCTCCCAGACAGATGCCTCGGGTTCAACTCCACCCAGTGGTGCCTCTGTGTTAGGTGTTGTACGCTAAGCCTGCATGGGATTCACTCCATACTTGTAAAAGTAATGGAAAAAAGTTTTTTTAAACTTCCGTGTCTGAAAAGAATGCCAAAATATTTTGCAAAAGGTCATGAAATTCTATCTTTAGTCACATGAAAGGGGACGCCGGTGAGAAAACGTACTTTTGAATAAAAATCTGAATTTTTTCTAAATTGGAGTAATTCGACATTCTAATGGCAGCAGTTGACACGGTACAGTGGTACAGTGGTGTAGTGGTTAGCACTCTCGCCTCCCAGAAAGATGCCTCGGGTTCAACTCCACCCAGTGGCGCCTCTGTGTTAGGTGGTGTAGGCTAAGCCTGCATAGGGTTCACTCCATACTTGTAAAAGTAATGGAAAAAACTTTTTTTAAACTTCCGCGTCTGAAAAGACTGCCAAAATATTTTGCAAAAAGTCATGAAATTCTATCTGTAGTCATATGAAGGGGGACACCGGTGAGAAAACGTACTTTTGAATAAAAATCTGAATTTTTTCTAAATTGGAGTAATTAGATATTCTAATGGCAGCAGTTGACACGGTACAGTGGTGTAGTGGTTAGCACTCTCGCCTCCTAGACAGATGCCTCGGGTTCAACTCCACCCAGTGGCGCCTCTGTGTTAGGTGGTGTAGGCTAAGCCTGCATAGGGTTCACTCCATACTTGTAAAAAGTAATGGAAAAAAGTTTTTTAAAACTTCCGCGTCTGAAAAGAATCCCCAAATATTTTGCAAAAAGTCATGAAATTCTATCTTTAGTCATATGAAAGGGGACGACGGTGAAAAAACGTACTTTTGAATAAAAATCTGAATTTTTTCTAAATTGGAGTCAGAAGACATTCTAACGGTAGCAGTTGACACGGTACAGTGGTGTAGTGGTTAGCACTCTCGCCTCCCAGACAGATGCCTGGGGTTCAACTCCACCCAGTGGCGCCACTGTGTTAGGTGGTGTAGGCTAAGCCTGCATAGGGTTCACACAGTTCCAAAATGTCAACATGACCATATGTGGCCATTTTTAAATCCCCTGCCTACATTATTGTTCTATGAGCATTGTTGGTTCAATGGTAGAATTCTCGCTTGCCATGCGAGAGATCTGGGTCCAATTCCCAGCCAGTGCAGTAGAATTCTGCCTGAAAAATGACACTTAGAATAATATATTTAAATCATTTCAAAATTTCAACTTGACAACAGGTGGCCATTTTTAAATCCCCTACCTACAATATTGTTGTATGAGCATTGGTGGTTCATTGGTAGAATTCTCGCTTCCCATGCGAGGGATCTGGGTCCGATTCCCGGCCAGTGCAGTAGAATTCTGCCTGAAAAATGACACTTAGAATAATATATTTAAATCATTTCAAAATTTCAACTTGACAACAGGTGGCCATTTTTAAATCCCCTACCTACAATATTGTTGTATGAGCATTGGTGGTTCATTGGTAGAATTCTCGCTTCCCATGCGAGGGATCTGGGTCCGATTCCCAGCCAGTGCAGTAGAATTCTGCCTGAAAAATGACATTTAGAATAATGTATTTAAATCATTCCAAAATTTCAACTTGACCATAGGCGGCCATTTTTAAATCCCCTGCCCACGATGGAGTTCTATGAGCATTGGTTGTTCAATGGTCATTCCAAACTTTCAACTCGACCATAGGCGGTCATTTTTAAATCCCCTGCCCACGTTGGAGTTCTATGAGCATTGGTGGTTCAATGGTAGAATTCTCGCTTGCCATGCGAGGGATCTGGGTCTGATTCCCAGCCAGTGCAGTAGAATTCTGCCCAAAGAATGACATTTAACATTTACAATATTTTACAATAAAATACTTTACATATATATATACATATATATATACATATATAAATATTTTACATATATATATATATACATATATATTTTACAATAAAATATTGTAAATGTCATTCTTTGGGGAGAATTCTACTGCACTGGCTGGGAATCGGACCCAGATCTCTCGCATGGCAAGCGAGAATTCTACCATTGAATCACCAATGCTCATAGAACTCCAATGTGGGAAGGGGATTTAAAAATGGCCGCTTATGGTCATGTTGAAATTTTGGAATGATTTAATTACAATATTCTAAATGTCATTTTTCAGGCAGAATTCTACTGCACTGGGTGGGAATAGGACCCAGATCTCTCGCATGGCAAGCGAGAATTCTACCATTGAATCACCAATGCTCATAGAACTCCAATGTGGGAAGGGGAGTTAAAAATGGCCGCTTATGGTAGAGTTGAAATTTTGGAATGATTTAATTACAATATTGTAAATGTCATTTTTCAGGCAGAATTCTACTGCACTGGCTGGGAATCGGACCCAGATCTCTCGCATGGCAAGCGAGAATTCTACCATTGAACCACCAATGCCCATACAACAAAATTGTAGGCAGGGGATTTAAAAATGGCCACCTATGGTCATGTTGACATTTTGGAATGATCTAAATAAAATATTCTAAATGTCATTCTTTGGGCAGAATTCTACTGCACTGGCTGGGAATCGGACCCAGATCTCTCGCATTGCAAGAGAGAATTCTACCATTGAATCACCAATGCTCATAGAACTCCAATGTGGGAAGGGGAGTTAAAAATGGCCGCTTATGGTAGAGTTGAAATTTTGGAATGATTTAATTACAATATTGTAAATGTCATTTTTCAGGCAGAATTCTACTGCACTGGCTGGGAATCGGACCCAGATCTCTCGCATGGCAAGCGAGAATTCTACCATTGAACCACCAATGCCCATACAACAAAATTGTAGGCAGGGGATTTAAAAATGGCCACCTATGGTCATGTTGACATTTTGGAATGATCTAAATAAAATATTCTAAATGTCATTCTTTGGGCAGAATTCTACTGCACTGGCTGGGAATCGGACCCAGATCTCTCGCATTGCAAGAGAGAATTCTACCATTGAACCACCAATGCTCATACAACAATATTGTAGGCAGGGGATTTAAAAATGGCCACCTATGGTCATGTTGACATTTTGGAATGATCTAAATAAAATATTCTAAATGTCATTCTTTGGGCAGAATTCTACTGCACTGGCTGGGAATCGTACCCAGATCTCTCGCATGGGAAGCGAGAATTCTACCATTGAACCACCAATGCTCATTGAACTCCAATGTGGGCAGGGGATTTAAAAATGGCCGCTTATGGTCGTGTTGAAATCTTGGAATGATTTAGATACATTATTCTAAATGTCATTTTTCAGGCAGAATTCTACTGCACTGGCTGGGAATCGGACCCAGATCTCTCGCATGGCAAGCGAGAATTCTACCATTGAACCACCAATGCTCATAGAACTCCAATGTGGGCAGGGGATTTAAAAATGGCCGCTTATGGTCATGTTGAAATTTTGGAATGATTTAATTACAATTTTGTAAATGTCATTTTTCAGGCAGAATTCTACTGCACTGGCTGGGAATCGGACCCAGATCTCTCGCATGGCAAGCGAGAATTCTACCATTGAACCACCAATGCTCATAGAACTCCAATGTGGGCAGGGGATTTAAAAATGGCCGCTTATGGTCAAGTTGAAATTTAGGAATGATTTAATTACATTATTCTAAATGTCATTTTTCAGACAGAATTCTACTGCACTGGCTGGGAATCGGACACAGATCTCTCGCATGGGAAGCATGAATTCTACCATTGAACCACCAACGCTCATAGATTTCCAATCTGGGCAGGGGATTTGAAAATGGCCACCTATGGTCATGTTGACATTTTGGAATGATCTAAATAAAATATTCTAAATGTCATTCTTTGGGCAGAATTCTACTGCACTGGCTGGGAATCGGACCCAGATCTCTCGCATGGCAAGCGAGAATTCTACCATTGAACCACCAATGCTCATAGAACTCCAATGTGGGCAGGGGATTTAAAAATGGCCGCTTATGGTCAAGTTGAAATTTAGGAATGATTTAATTACATTATTCTAAATGTCATTTTTCAGACAGAATTCTACTGCACTGGCTGGGAATCGGACACAGATCTCTCGCATGGGAAGCATGAATTCTACCATTGAACCACCAACGCTCATAGATTTCCAATCTGGGCAGGGGATTTGAAAATGGCCACCTATGGTCATGTTGACATTTTGGAATGATCTAAATAAAATATTCTAAATGTCATTCTTTGGGCAGAATTCTACTGCACTGGCTGGGAATCGGACCCAGATCTCTCGCATGGCAAGCGAGAATTCTACCATTGAACCACCAATGCCCATACAACAAAATTGTAGGCAGGGGATTTAAAAATGGCCACCTATGGTCATGTTGACATTTTGGAATGATCTAAATAAAATATTCTAAATGTCATTCTTTGGGCAGAATTCTACTGCACTGGCTGGGAATCGGACCCAGATCTCTCGCATTGCAAGAGAGAATTCTACCATTGAATCACCAATGCTCATAGAACTCCAATGTGGGAAGGGGAGTTAAAAATGGCCGCTTATGGTAGAGTTGAAATTTTGGAATGATTTAATTACAATATTGTAAATGTCATTTTTCAGGCAGAATTCTACTGCACTGGCTGGGAATCGGACCCAGATCTCTCGCATGGCAAGCGAGAATTCTACCATTGAACCACCAATGCCCATACAACAAAATTGTAGGCAGGGGATTTAAAAATGGCCACCTATGGTCATGTTGACATTTTGGAATGATCTAAATAAAATATTCTAAATGTCATTCTTTGGGCAGAATTCTACTGCACTGGCTGGGAATCGGACCCAGATCTCTCGCATTGCAAGAGAGAATTCTACCATTGAACCACCAATGCTCATACAACAATATTGTAGGCAGGGGATTTAAAAATGGCCACCTATGGTCATGTTGACATTTTGGAATGATCTAAATAAAATATTCTAAATGTCATTCTTTGGGCAGAATTCTACTGCACTGGCTGGGAATCGGACCCAGATCTCTCGCATGGGAAGCGAGAATTCTACCATTGAACCACCAATGCTCATTGAACTCCAATGTGGGCAGGGGATTTAAAAATGGCCGCTTATGGTCGTGTTGAAATCTTGGAATGATTTAGATACATTATTCTAAATGTCATTTTTCAGGCAGAATTCTACTGCACTGGCTGGGAATCGGACCCAGATCTCTCGAATGGCAAGCGAGAATTCTACCATTGAACCACCAATGCTCATAGAACTCCAATGTGGGCAGGGGATTTAAAAATGGCCGCTTATGGTCATGTTGAAATCTTGGAATGATTTAGATACATTATTGTAAATGTCATTTTTCAGGCAGAATTCTACTGCACTGGCTGGGAATCGGACCCAGATCTCTCGCATGGCAAGCGAGAATTCTACCATTGAACCACCAATGCTCATAGAACTCCAATGTGGGCAGGGGATTTAAAAATGGCCGCTTATGGTCAAGTTGAAATTTAGGAATGATTTAATTACATTATTCTAAATGTCATTTTTCAGACAGAATTCTACTGCACTGGCTGGGAATCGGACACAGATCTCTCGCATGGGAAGCATGAATTCTACCATTGAACCACCAACGCTCATAGATTTCCAATCTGGGCAGGGGATTTGAAAATGGCCACCTATGGTCATGTTGACATTTTGGAATGATCTAAATAAAATATTCTAAATGTCATTCTTTGGGCAGAATTCTACTGCACTGGCTGGGAATCGGACCCAGATCTCTCGCATGGCAAGCGAGAATTCTACCATTGAACCACCAATGCCCATACAACAAAATTGTAGGCAGGGGATTTAAAAATGGCCACCTATGGTCATGTTGACATTTTGGAATGATCTAAATAAAATATTCTAAATGTCATTCTTTGGGCAGAATTCTACTGCACTGGCTGGGAATCGGACCCAGATCTCTCGCATTGCAAGAGAGAATTCTACCATTGAATCACCAATGCTCATAGAACTCCAATGTGGGAAGGGGAGTTAAAAATGGCCGCTTATGGTAGAGTTGAAATTTTGGAATGATTTAATTACAATATTGTAAATGTCATTTTTCAGGCAGAATTCTACTGCACTGGCTGGGAATCGGACCCAGATCTCTCGCATGGCAAGCGAGAATTCTACCATTGAACCACCAATGCCCATACAACAAAATTGTAGGCAGGGGATTTAAAAATGGCCACCTATGGTCATGTTGACATTTTGGAATGATCTAAATAAAATATTCTAAATGTCATTCTTTGGGCAGAATTCTACTGCACTGGCTGGGAATCGGACCCAGATCTCGCGCATTGCAAGAGAGAATTCTACCATTGAACCACCAATGCTCCTACAACAATATTGTAGGCAGGGGATTTAAAAATGGCCACCTATGGTCATGTTGACATTTTGGAATGATCTAAATAAAATATTCTAAATGTCATTCTTTGGGCAGAATTCTACTGCACTGGCTGGGAATCGGACCCAGATCTCTCGCATGGGAAGCGAGAATTCTACCATTGAACCACCAATGCTCATTGAACTCCAATGTGGGCAGGGGATTTAAAAATGGCCGCTTATGGTCGTGTTGAAATCTTGGAATGATTTAGATACATTATTCTAAATGTCATTTTTCAGGCAGAATTCTACTGCACTGGCTGGGAATCGGACCCAGATCTCTCGCATGGCAAGCGAGAATTCTACCATTGAACCACCAATGCTCATAGAACTCCAATGTGGGCAGGGGATTTAAAAATGGCCGCTTATGGTCATGTTGAAATCTTGGAATGATTTAGATACATTATTCTAAATGTCATTTTTCAGGCAGAATTCTACTGCACTGGCTGGGAATCGGACCCAGATCTCTCGCATGGCAAGCGAGAATTCTACCATTGAACCACCAATGCTCATAGAACTCCAATGTGGGAAGGGGATTTAAAAATGGCCGCTTATGGTCAAGTTGAAATTTTGGAATGATTTAATTACAATATTGTAAATGTCATTTTTCAGGCAGAATTCTACTGCACTGGCTGGGAATCGGACCCAGATCTCTCGCATGGCAAGCGAGAATTCTACCATTGAACCACCAATGCTCATAGAACTCCAATGTGGGCAGGGGATTTAAAAATGGCCGCTTATGGTCATGTTGAAATCTTGGAATGATTTAGATACATTATTCTAAATGTCATTTTTCAGGCAGAATTCTACTGCACTGGCTGGGAATCGGACACAGATCTCTCGCATGGGAATCATGAATTCTACCATTGAACCACCAACGCTCATAGATTTCCAATCTGGGCAGGGGATTTGAAAATGGCCACCTATGGTCATGTTGACATTTTGGAATGATCTATATAAAAATTTCTAAATGTCATTTTTCAGGCAGAATTCTACTGCACTGGCTGGGAATCGGACCCAGATCTCTCGCATGGCAAGCGAGAATTCTACCATTGAACCAACAATGCTCATAGAACTCCGATGTGGGAAGGGGATTTAAAAATGGCCGCTTATGGTCATGTTGAAATTTTGGAATGATTTAATTACAATATTCTAAATGTCATTTTTCAGGCAGAATTCTACTGCACTGGCTGGGAATCGGACCCAGATCTCTCGCATTGCAAGAGAGAATTCTACCATTGAACCACCAATGCTCATACAACAATATTGTAGGCAGGGGATTTAAAAATGGCCACCTATGGTCATGTTGACATTTTGGAATGATCTAAATAAAATATTCTAAATGTCATTCTTTGGGCAGAATTCTACTGCACTGGCTGGGAATCGGACCCAGATCTCTCGCATGGCAAGCGAGAATTCTACCATTGAACCACCAATGCTCATACAACAATATTGTAGGCAGGGGATTTAAAAATGGCCACCTATGGATATGTTGATATTTTGGAATGATCTAAATAAAATATTCTAAATGTCATTCTTTGGGCAGAATTCTACTGCACCGGCTGGGAATCGGACACAGATCTCTCGCATGTCAAGCGAGAATTCTACCATTGAACCATCAATGATCATAGAACTCCAATGTGGGCAGGGGATTTCAAAATGGCCGCTTATGGTCAAGTTGAAATTTAGGAATGATTTAATTACATTATTCTAAATGTCATTTTTTGGGCAGAATTCTACTGCACTGGCTGGGAATCGGACCCAGATCTCTCGCATGGGAAGCGAGAATTCTACCATTGAACCACCAATGCTCATAAAACAATGTTGTGGGCAGGGGATTTAAAAATGGCCACCCATGGTCATGTTGACATTTTGGAATGATCTAAATAAAATATTCTAAATGTCATTTTTCAGGCAGAATTCTACTGCACTGGCTGGGAATCGGACCCAGATCTCTCGCATGGCAAGCGAGAATTCTACCATTGAACCATCAATGCTCATAGAACTCCAATGTGGGCAGGGGATTTCAAAATGGCCGCTTATGGTCAAGTTGAAATTTAGGAATGATTTAATTACAATATTCTAAATGTCATTTTTCAGGCAGAATTCTACTGCACTGGGTGGGAATAGGTCCCAGATCTCTCGCATGGCAAGCGAGAATTCTACCATTGAACCACCAATGCTCATAGAACTCCAATGTGGGAAGGGGATTTCAAAATGGCCGCTTATGGTCAAGTTGAAATTTAGGAATGATTTAATTACAATATTCTAAATGTCATTTTTAAGGCAGAATTCTACTGCACTGGGTGGGAATAGGTCCCAGATCTCTCGCATGGCAAGCGAGAATTCTACCATTGAACCACCAATGCTCATAGAACTCCAATGTGGGAAGGGGATTTAAAAATGGCCGCTTATGGTCAAGTTGAAATTTTGGAATGATTTAATTACAATATTCTAAATGTCATTTTTTGGGCAGAATTCTACTGCACTGGCTGGGAATCGGACCCAGATCTCTCGCATGGGAAGCGAGAATTCTACCATTGAACCACCAATGCTCATAAAACAATGTTGTGGGCAGGGGATTTAAAAATGGCCACCCATGGTCATGTTGACATTTTGGAATGATCTAAATAAAATATTCTCAATGTCATTTTTCAGGCAGAATTCTACTGCACTGGCTGGGAATCGGACCCAGATCTCTCGCATGGGAAGCGAGAATTCTACCATTGAACCACCAATGCTCATAAAACAATGTTGTGGGCAGGGGATTTAAAAATGGCCACCCATGGTCATGTTGACATTTTGGAATGATCTAAATAAAATATTCTAAATGTCATTCTTTGGGCAGAATTCTACTGCACTGGCTGGGAATCGGACCCAGATCTCTCGCATGGGAAGCGAGAATTCTACCATTGAACCACCAATGCTCATTGAACTCCAATGTGGGCAGGGGATTTAAAAATGGCCGCTTATGGTCATGTTGAAATCTTGGAATGATTTAGATAAATTATTCTAAATGTCATTTTTCAGACAGAATTCTACTGCACTGGCTGGGAATCGGACCCAGATCTCTCGCATGGCAAGGGAGAATTCTACCATTGAACCACCAATGCTCATAAAACAATGTTGTGGGCAGGGGATTTAAAAATGGCCACCCATGGTCATGTTGACATTTTGGAATGATCTAAATAAAATATTCTAAATGTCATTTTTCAGGCAGAATTCTACTGCACTGGCTGGGAATCGGACCCAGATCTCTCGCATGGCAAGCGAGAATTCTACCATTGAACCATCAATGCTCATAGAACTCCAATGTGGGCAGGGGATTTTAAAATGGCCGCTTATGGTCAAGTTGAAATTTAGGAATGATTTAATTACAATATTCTAAATGTCATTTTTCAGACAGAATTCTACTGCACTGGCTGGGAATAGGTCCCAGATCTCTCGCATGGCAAGCGAGAATTCTACCATTGAACCACCAATGCTCATAGAACCCCAATGTGTGAAGGGGATTTAAAAATGGCCGCTTATGGTCAAGTTGAAACTTTGGAATGATTTAATTACAATATTCTAAGTGTCATTTTTTGGGCAGAATTCTACTGCACTGGCTGGGAATCGGACCCAGATCTCTCGCATGGGAAGCGAGAATTCTACCATTGAACCACCAATGCTCATAAAACAATGTTGTGGGCAGGGGATTTAAAAATGGCCACCCATGATCATGTTGACATTTTGGAATGATCTAAATAAAATATTCTAAATGTCATTTTTCAGGCAGAATTCTACTGCACTGGCTGGGAATCGGACCCAGATCTCTCGCATGGGAAGCGAGAATTCTACCATTGAACCACCAATGCTCATAAAACAATTTTGTGGGCAGGGGATTTAAAAATGGCCACCCATGGTCATGTTGACATTTTGGAATGATCTAAATAATATATTCTAAATGTCATTCTTTGGGCAGAATTCTACTGCACTGGCTGGGAATCGGACCCAGATCTCTCGCATGGGAAGCGAGAATTCTACCATTGAACCACCAATGCTCATTGAACTCCAATGTGGGCAGGGGATTTAAAAATGGCCGCTTATGGTCATGTTGAAATCTTGGAATGATTTAGATACATTATTCTAAATGTCATTTTTCAGGCAGAATTCTACTGCACTGGCTGGGAATCAGACCCAGATCTCTCGCATGGGAAGCGAGAATTCTACCATTGAACCACCAATGCTCATAGAACTCCAATGTGGGCAGGGGATTTAAAAATGGCCGCTTATGGTCAAGTTGAAATTTTGGAATGATTTAATTACAATATTCTAAATGTCATTTTTCAGGCAAAATTCTACTGCACTGGCTGGGAATCGGACACAGATCTCTCGCAAGGGAAGCATGAATTCTACCATTGAACCACCAATGCTCATAGATCTCCAATGTGGGCAGGAGATTTGAAAATGGCCGCCTATGGTCATGTTGAAATTTTGGAATGATTTAATTACAATATTCTAAATGTCATTTTTCAGGGAGAATTCTACTGCACTGGGTGGGAATAGGTCCCAGATCTCTCGCATGGCAAGCGAGAATTCTACCATTGAACCACCAATGCTCAAAGAACCCCAATGTGGGAAGGGGATTTAAAAATGGCCGCTTATGGTCAAGTTGAAATTTTGGAATGATTTAATTACAATATTCTAAATGTCATTTTTCAGGCAAAATTCTACTGCACTGGCTGGGAATCGGACACAGATCTCTCGCATGGGAAGCATGAATTCTACCATTGAACCACCAATGCTCATAGATCTCCAATGTGGGCAGGGGATTTGAAAATGGCCGCCTATGGTCATGTTGAAATTTTGGAATGATTTAATTACAATATTCTAAATGTCATTTTTCAGGGAGAATTCTACTGCACTGGGTGGGAATAGGACCCAGATCTCTCGCATGGCAAGCGAGAATTCTACCATTGAACCATCAATGCTCATAGAACTCCAATGTGGGCAGGGGATTTGAAAATGGCCGCTTATGGTCAAGTTGAAATTTTGGAATGATTTAATTACAATATTCTAAATGTCATTTTTCAGGCAGAATTCTACTGCACTGGGTGGGAATAGGTCCCAGATCTCTCGCATGGCAAGCGAGAATTCTACCATTGAACCACCAATGCTCATAAAACAATGTTGTGGGCAGGGGATTTAAAAATGGCCACCCATGGTCATGTTGACATTTTGGAATGATCTAAATAAAATATTCTAAATGTCATTTTTCAGGCAGAATTCTACTGCACTGGCTGGGAATCGGACCCAGATCTCTCGCATGGGAAGCGAGAATTCTACCATTGAACCACCAATGCTCATAAAACAATGTTGTGGGCAGGGGATATAAAAATGGCCACCCATGGTCATGTTGACATTTTGGAATGAGCTAAATAAAATATTCTAAATGTCATTCTTTGGGCAGAATTCTACTGCACTGGCTGGGAATCGGACCCAGATCTCTCGCATGGCAAGCGAGAATTCTACCATTGAACCACCAATGCTCATTGAACTCCAATGTGGGCAGGGGATTTAAAAATGGCCGCTTATGGTCATGTTGAAATCTTGGAATGATTTAGATAAATTATTCTAAATGTCATTTTTCAGGCAGAATTCTACTGCACTGGCTGGGAATCCGTCCCAGATCTCTCGCATGGCAAGGGAGAATTCTACCATTGAACCACCAATGCTCATAAAACAATGTTGTGGGCAGGGGATTTAAAAATGGCCACCCATGGTCATGTTGACATTTTGGAATGATCTAAATAAAATATTCTAAATGTCATTTTTCAGGCAGAATTCTACTGCACTGGCTGGGAATCAGACCCAGATCTCTCGCATGGCAAGCGAGAATTCTACCATTGAACCACCAATGCTCATAGAACTCCAATGTGGGAAGGGGATTTAAAAATGGCCGCTTATGGTCAAGTTGAAATTTTGGAATGATTTAATTACAATATTGTAAATGTCATTTTTCAGGCAGAATTCTACTGCACTGGCTGGGAATCGGACCCAGATCTCTCGCATGGCAAGCGAGAATTCTACCATTGAACCACCAATGCTCATAGAACTCCAATGTGGGCAGGGGATTTAAAAATGGCCGCTTATGGTCATGTTGAAATCTTGGAATGATTTAGATACATTATTCTAAATGTCATTTTTCAGGCAGAATTCTACTGCACTGGCTGGGAATCGGACCCAGATCTCTCGCATGGCAAGCGAGAATTCTACCATTGAACCACCAATGCTCATAGAACTCCAATGTGGGCAGGGGATTTAAAAATGGCCGCTTATGGTCAAGTTGAAATTTAGGAATGATTTAATTACATTATTCTAAATGTCATTTTTCAGACAGAATTCTACTGCACTGGCTGGGAATCGGACACAGATCTCTCGCATGGGAAGCATGAATTCTACCATTGAACCACCAACGCTCATAGATTTCCAATCTGGGCAGGGGATTTGAAAATGGCCACCTATGGTCATGTTGACATTTTGGAATGATCTATATAAAAATTTCTAAATGTCATTTTTCAGGCAGAATTCTACTGCACTGGCTGGGAATCGGACCCAGATCTCTCGCATGGCAAGCGAGAATTCTACCATTGAACCAACAATGCTCATAGAACTCCGATGTGGGAAGGGGATTTAAAAATGGCCGCCTATGGTCATGTTGAAATTTTGGAATGATTTAATTACAATATTCTAAATGTCATTTTTCAGGCAGAATTCTACTGCACTGGCTGGGAATCGGACCCAGATCTCTCGCATTGCAAGAGAGAATTCTACCATTGAACCACCAATGCTCATACAACAATATTGTAGGCAGGGGATTTAAAAATGGCCACCTATGGTCATGTTGACATTTTGGAATGATCTAAATAAAATATTCTAAATGTCATTCTTTGGGCAGAATTCTACTGCACTGGCTGGGAATCGGACCCAGATCTCTCGCATGGCAAGCGAGAATTCTACCATTGAACCACCAATGCTCATACAACAATATTGTAGGCAGGGGATTTAAAAATGGCCACCTATGGATATGTTGATATTTTGGAATGATCTAAATAAAATATTCTATATGTCATTCTTTGGGCAGAATTCTACTGCACCGGCTGGGAATCGGACACAGATCTCTCGCATGTCAAGCGAGAATTCTACCATTGAACCATCAATGATCATAGAACTCCAATGTGGGCAGGGGATTTCAAAATGGCCGCTTATGGTCAAGTTGAAATTTAGGAATGATTTAATTACATTATTCTAAATGTCATTTTTTGGGCAGAATTCTACTGCACTGGCTGGGAATCGGACCCAGATCTCTCGCATGGGAAGCGAGAATTCTACCATTGAACCACCAATGCTCATAAAACAATGTTGTGGGCAGGGGATTTAAAAATGGCCACCCATGGTCATGTTGACATTTTGGAATGATCTAAATAAAATATTCTAAATGTAATTTTTCAGGCAGAATTCTACTGCACTGGCTGGGAATCGGACCCAGATCTCTCGCATGGCAAGCGAGAATTCTACCATTGAACCATCACTGCTCATAGAACTCCAATGTGGGCAGGGGATTTCAAAATGGCCGCTTATGGTCAAGTTGAAATTTAGGAATGATTTAATTACAATATTCTAAATGTCATTTTTCAGGCAGAATTCTACTGCACTGGGTGGGAATAGGTCCCAGATCTCTCGCATGGCAAGCGAGAATTCTACCATTGAACCACCAATGCTCATAGAACTCCAATGTGGGAAGGGGATTTCAAAATGGCCGCTTATGGTCAAGTTGAAATTTAGGAATGATTTAATTACAATATTCTAAATGTCATTTTTCAGGCAGAATTCTACTGCACTGGGTGGGAATAGGTCCCAGATCTCTCGCATGGCAAGCGAGAATTCTACCATTGAACCACCAATGCTCATAGAACACCAATGTGGGAAGGGGATTTAAAAATGGCCGCTTATGGTCAAGTTGAAATTTTGGAATGATTTAATTACAATATTCTAAATGTCATTTTTTGGGCAGAATTCTACTGCACTGGCTGGGAATCGGACCCAGATCTCTCGCATGGGAAGCGAGAATTCTACCATTGAACCACCAATGCTCATAAAACAATGTTTTGGGCAGGGGATTTAAAAATGGCCACCCATGGTCATGTTGACATTTTGGAATGATCTAAATAAAATATTCTCAATGTCATTTTTCAGGCAGAATTCTACTGCACTGGCTGGGAATCGGACCCAGATCTCTCGCATGGGAAGCGAGAATTCTACCATTGAACCACCAATGCTCATAAAACAATGTTGTGGGCAGGGGATTTAAAAATGGCCACCCATGGTCATGTTGACATTTTGGAATGATCTAAATAAAATATTCTAAATGTCATTCTTTGGGCAGAATTCTACTGCACTGGCTGGGAATCGGACCCAGATCTCTCGCATGGGAAGCGAGAATTCTACCATTGAACCACCAATGCTCATTGAACTCCAATGTGGGCAGGGGATTTAAAAATGGCCGCTTATGGTCATGTTGAAATCTTGGAATGATTTAGATAAATTATTCTAAATGTCATTTTTCAGGCAGAATTCTACTGCACTGGCTGGGAATCGGACCCAGATCTCTCGCATGGCAAGGGAGAATTCTACCATTGAACCACCAATGCTCATAAAACAATGTTGTGGGCAGGGGATTTAAAAATGGCCACCCATGGTCATGTGTACATTTTGGAATGATCTAAATAAAATATTCTAAATGTCATTTTTCAGGCAGAATTCTATTGCACTGGCTGGGAATCGGACCCAGATCTCTCGCATGGCAAGCGAGAATTCTACCATTGAACCACCAATGCTCATAGATCTCCAATGTGGGCAGGGGATTTGAAAATGGCCGCCTATGGTCATGTTGAAATTTTGGAATGATTTAATTACAATATTCTAAATGTCATTTTTCAGGCAGAATTCTACTGCACTGGGTGGGAATAGGTCCCAGATCTCTCGCATGGCAAGCGAGAATTCTACCATTGAACCACCAATGCTCATAAAACAATGTTGTGGGCAGGGGATTTAAAAATGGCCACCCATGATCATGTTGACATTTTGGAATGATCTAAATAAAATATTCTAAATGTCATTTTTCAGGCAGAATTCTACTGCACTGGCTGGGAATCGGACCCAGATCTCTCGCATGGGAAGCGAGAATTCTACCATTGAACCACCAATGCTCATAAAACAATGTTGTGGGCAGGGGATTTAAAAATGGCTACCCATGGTCATGTTGACATTTTGGAATGATCTAAATAATATATTCTAAATGTCATTCTTTGGGCAGAATTCTACTGCACTGGCTGAGAATCGGACCCAGATCTCTCGCATGGGAAGCGAGAATTCTACCATTGAACCACCAATGCTCATAAAACAATGTTGTGGGCAGGGGATTTAAAAATGGCCACCCATGGTCATGTTGACATTTTGGAATGATCTAAATAAAATATTCTAAATGTCATTTTTCAGGCAGAATTCTACTGCACTGGCTGGGAATCGGACCCAGATCTCTCGCATGGCAAGCTAGAATTCTACCATTGAACCATCAATGCTCATAGAACTCCAATGTGGGCAGGGGATTTGAAAATGGCCGCTTATGGTCAAGTTGAAATTTTGGAATGATTTAATTACAATATTCTAAATGTCATTTTTCAGGCAGAATTCTACTGCACTGGGTGGGAATAGGTCCCAGATCTCTCGCATGGCAAGCGAGAATTCTACCATTGAACCACCAATGCTCATAAAACAATGTTGTGGGCAGGGGATTTAAAAATGGCCACCCATGGTCATGTTGACATTTTGGAATGATCTAAATAAAATATTCTAAATGTCATTTTTCAGGCAGAATTCTACTGCACTGGCTGGGAATCGGACCCAGATCTCTCGCATGGGAAGCGAGAATTCTACCATTGAACCACCAATGCTCATAAAACAATGTTGTGGGCAGGGGATATAAAAATGGCCACCCATGGTCATGTTGACATTTTGGAATGAGCTAAATAAAATATTCTAAATGTCATTCTTTGGGCAGAATTCTACTGCACTGGCTGGGAATCGGACCCAGATCTCTCGCATGGCAAGCGAGAATTCTACCATTGAACCACCAATGCTCATTGAACTCCAATGTGGGCAGGGGATTTAAAAATGGCCGCTTATGGTCATGTTGAAATCTTGGAATGATTTAGATAAATTATTCTAAATGTCATTTTTCAGGCAGAATTCTACTGCACTGGCTGGGAATCCGTCCCAGATCTCTCGCATGGCAAGGGAGAATTCTACCATTGAACCACCAATGCTCATAAAACAATGTTGTGGGCAGGGGATTTAAAAATGGCCACCCATGGTCATGTTGACATTTTGGAATGATCTAAATAAAATATTCTAAATGTCATTTTTCAGGCAGAATTCTACTGCACTGGCTGGGAATCAGACCCAGATCTCTCGCATGGCAAGCGAGAATTCTACCATTGAACCACCAATGCTCATAGAACTCCAATGTGGGAAGGGGATTTAAAAATGGCCGCTTATGGTCAAGTTGAAATTTTGGAATGATTTAATTACAATATTGTAAATGTCATTTTTCAGGCAGAATTCTACTGCACTGGCTGGGAATCGGACCCAGATCTCTCGCATGGCAAGCGAGAATTCTACCATTGAACCACCAATGCTCATAGAACTCCAATGTGGGCAGGGGATTTAAAAATGGCCACTTATGGTCATGTTGAAATCTTGGAATGATTTAGATACATTATTCTAAATGTCATTTTTCAGGCAGAATTCTACTGCACTGGCTGGGAATCGGACCCAGATCTCTCGCATGGCAAGCGAGAATTCTACCATTGAACCACCAATGCTCATAGAACTCCAATGTGGGCAGGGGATTTAAAAATGGCCGCTTATGGTCAAGTTGAAATTCAGGAATGATTTAATTACATTATTCTAAATGTCATTTTTCAGACAGAATTCTACTGCACTGGCTGGGAATCGGACACAGATCTCTCGCATGGGAAGCATGAATTCTACCATTGAACCACCAACGCTCATAGATTTCCAATCTGGGCAGGGGATTTGAAAATGGCCACCTATGGTCATGTTGACATTTTGGAATGATCTATATAAAAATTTCTAAATGTCATTTTTCAGGCAGAATTCTACTGCACTGGCTGGGAATCGGACCCAGATCTCTCGCATGGCAAGCGAGAATTCTACCATTGAACCAACAATGCTCATAGAACTCCGATGTGGGAAGGGGATTTAAAAATGGCCGCTTATGGTCATGTTGAAATTTTGGAATGATTTAATTACAATATTCTAAATGTCATTTTTCAGGCAGAATTCTACTGCACTGGCTGGGAATCGGACCCAGATCTCTCGCATTGCAAGAGAGAATTCTACCATTGAACCACCAATGCTCATACAACAATATTGTAGGCAGGGGATTTAAAAATGGCCACCTATGGTCATGTTGACATTTTGGAATGATCTAAATAAAATATTCTAAATGTCATTCTTTGGGCAGAATTCTACTGCACTGGCTGGGAATCGGACCCAGATCTCTCGCATGGCAAGCGAGAATTCTACCATTGAACCACCAATGCTCATACAACAATATTGTAGGCAGGGGATTTAAAAATGGCCACCTATGGATATGTTGATATTTTGGAATGATCTAAATAAAATATTCTATATGTCATTCTTTGGGCAGAATTCTACTGCACCGGCTGGGAATCGGACACAGATCTCTCGCATGTCAAGCGAGAATTCTACCATTGAACCATCAATGATCATAGAACTCCAATGTGGGCAGGGGATTTCAAAATGGCCGCTTATGGTCAAGTTGAAATTTAGGAATGATTTAATTACATTATTCTAAATGTCATTTTTTGGGCAGAATTCTACTGCACTGGCTGGGAATCGGACCCAGATCTCTCGCATGGGAAGCGAGAATTCTACCATTGAACCACCAATGCTCATAAAACAATGTTGTGGGCAGGGGATTTAAAAATGGCCACCCATGGTCATGTTGACATTTTGGAATGATCTAAATAAAATATTCTAGATGTAATTTTTCAGGCAGAATTCTACTGCACTGGCTGGGAATCGGACCCAGATCTCTCGCATGGCAAGCGAGAATTCTACCATTGAACCATCAATGCTCATAGAACTCCAATGTGGGCAGGGGATTTCAAAATGGCCGCTTATGGTCAAGTTGAAATTTAGGAATGATTTAATTACAATATTCTAAATGTCATTTTTCAGGCAGAATTCTACTGCACTGGGTGGGAATAGGTCCCAGATCTCTCGCATGGCAAGCGAGAATTCTACCATTGAACCACCAATGCTCATAGAACTCCAATGTGGGAAGGGGATTTCAAAATGGCCGCTTATGGTCAAGTTGAAATTTAGGAATGATTTAATTACAATATTCTAAATGTCATTTTTCAGGCAGAATTCTACTGCACTGGGTGGGAATAGGTCCCAGATCTCTCGCATGGCAAGCGAGAATTCTACCATTGAACCACCAATGCTCATAGAACTCCAATGTGGGAAGGGGATTTAAAAATGGCCGCTTATGGTCAAGTTGAAATTTTGGAATGATTTAATTACAATATTCTAAATGTCATTTTTTGGGCAGAATTCTACTGCACTGGCTGGGAATCGGACCCAGATCTCTCGCATGGGAAGCGAGAATTCTACCATTGAACCACCAATGCTCATAAAACAATGTTGTGGGCAGGGGATTTAAAAATGGCCACCCATGGTCATGTTGACATTTTGGAATGATCTAAATAAAATATTCTCAATGTCATTTTTCAGGCAGAATTCTACTGCACTGGCTGGGAATCGGACCCAGATCTCTCGCATGGGAAGCGAGAATTCTACCATTGAACCACCAATGCTCATAAAACAATGTTGTGGGCAGGGGATTTAAAAATGGCCACCCATGGTCATGTTGACATTTTGGAATGATCTAAATAAAATATTCTAAATGTCATTCTTCGGGCAGAATTCTACTGCACTGGCTGGGAATCGGACCCAGATCTCTCGCATGGGAAGCGAGAATTCTACCATTGAACCAACAATGCTCATTGAACTCCAATGTGGGCAGGGGATTTAAAAATGGCCGCTTATGGTCATGTTGAAATCTTGGAATGATTTAGATAAATTATTCTAAATGTCATTTTTCAGGCAGAATTCTACTGCACTGGCTGGGAATCGGACCCAGATCTCTCGCATGGCAAGGGAGAATTCTACCATTGAACCACCAATGCTCATGAAACAATGTTGTGGGCAGGGGATTTAAAAATGGCCACCCATGGTCATGTGTACATTTTGGAATGATCTAAATAAAATATTCTAAATGTCATTTTTCAGGCAGAATTCTATTGCACTGGCTGGGAATCGGACCCAGATCTCTCGCATGGCAAGCGAGAATTCTACCATTGAACCACCAATGCTCATAGATCTCCAATGTGGGCAGGGGATTTGAAAATGGCCGCCTATGGTCATGTTGAAATTTTGGAATGATTTAATTACAATATTCTAAATGTCATTTTTCAGGCAGAATTCTACTGCACTGGGTGGGAATAGGTCCCAGATCTCTCGCATGGCAAGCGAGAATTCTACCATTGAACCACCAATGCTCATAAAACAATGTTGTGGGCAGGGGATTTAAAAATGGCCACCCATGATCATGTTGACATTTTGGAATGATCTAAATAAAATATTCTAAATGTCATTTTTCAGGCAGAATTCTACTGCACTGGCTGGGAATCGGACCCAGATCTCTCGCATGGGAAGCGAGAATTCTACCATTGAACCACCAATGCTCATAAAACAATGTTGTGGGCAGGGGATTTAAAAATGGCTACCCATGGTCATGTTGACATTTTGGAATGATCTAAATAATATATTCTAAATGTCATTCTTTGGGCAGAATTCTACTGCACTGGCTGAGAATCGGACCCAGATCTCTCGCATGGGAAGCGAGAATTCTACCATTGAACCACCAATGCTCATAAAACAATGTTGTGGGCAGGGGATTTAAAAATGGCTACCCATGGTCATGTTGACATTTTGGAATGATCTAAATAATATATTCTAAATGTCATTCTTTGGGCAGAATTCTACTGCACTGGCTGAGAATCGGACCCAGATCTCTCGCATGGGAAGCGAGAATTCTACCATTGAACCACCAATGCTCATTGAACTCCAATGTGGGCAGGGGATTTAAAAATGGCCGCTTATGGTCATGTTGAAATCTTGGAATGATTTAGATACATTATTCTAAATGTCATTTTTCAGGCAGAATTCTACTGCACTGGCTGGGAATCGGTCCCAGATCTCTCGCATGGCAAGGGAGAATTCTACCATTGAACCACCAATGCTCATAAAACAATGTTGTGGGCAGGGGATTTAAAAATGGCCGCCTATGGTCATGTTGAAATTTTGGAATGATTTAATTACAATATTCTAAATGTCATTTTTCAGGCAGAATTCTACTGCACTGGCTGGGAATCGGACCCAGATCTCTCGCATGGCAAGCGAGAATTCTACCATTGAACCACCAATGCTCATAGACCTCCAATGTGGGAAGGGGAGTTAAAAATGGCCGCTTATGGTCAAGTTGAAATTTTGGAATGATTTAATTACAATATTCTAAATGTCATTTTTCAGGCATAATTCTACTGCACTGGCTGGGAATCGGACCCAGATCTCTCGCATGGCAAGCGAGAATTCTACCATTGAACCACCAATGCTCATAGAACTCCAATGTGGGAAGGGGATTTAAAAATGGCCGCTTATGGTCAAGTTGAAATTTTGGAATGATTTAATTACAATATTCTAAATGTCATTTTTTGGGCAGAATTCTACTGCAGTGGCTGGGAATCGGACCCAGATCTCTCGCATGGGAAGCGAGAATTCTACCATTGAACCACCAATGCTCATAAAACAATGTTGTGGGCAGGGGATTTAAAAATGGCCACCCATGGTCATGTTGACATTTTGGAATGATCTAAATAAAATATTCTAAATGTCATTTTTCAGGCAGAATTCTACTGCACTGGCTGGGAATCGGACCCAGATCTCTCGCATGGGAAGCGAGAATTCTACCATTGAACCACTAATGCTCATAAAACAATGTTGTGGGCAGGGGATTTAAAAATGGCCACCCATGGTCATGTTGACATTTTGGAATGATCTAAATAAAATATTCTAAATGTCATTCTTTGGGCAGAATTCTACTGCACTGGCGGGGAATCGGACCCAGATCTCTCGCATGGGAAGCGAGAATTCTACCATTGAACCACCAATGCTCATTGAACTCCAATGTGGGCAGGGGATTTAAAAATGGCCGCTTATGGTCATGTTGAAATCTTGGAATGATTTAGATAAATTATTCTAAATGTCATTTTTCGGGCAGAATTCTACTGCACTTGCTGGGAATCGGACCCAGATCTCTCGCATGGCAAGGGAGAATTCTAACATTGAACCACCAATGCTCATACAACAATATTGTAGGCAGGGGATTTAAAAATGGCCACCTATGGTCATGTTGACATTTTGGAATGATCTAAATAAAATATTCTAAATGTCATTCTTTGGGCAGAATTCTACTGCACTGGCTGGGAATCGGACCCAGATCTCTCGCATTGCAAGAGAGAATTCTACCATTGAACCACCAATGCTCATACAACAATATTGTAGGCAGGGGATTTAAAAATGGCCACCTATGGTCATGTTGACATTTTGGAATGATCTAAATAAAATATTCTAAATGTCATTCTTTGGGCAGAATTCTACTGCACTGGCTGGGAATCAGACCCAGATCTCTCGCATGGCAAGCGAGAATTCTACCATTGAACCACCAATGCTCATAGAACTCCAATGTGGGCAGGGGATTTCAAAATGGCCGCTTATGGTCAAGTTGAAATTTAGGAATGATTTAATTACATTATTCTAAATGTCATTTTTCAGACAGAATTCTACTGCACTGGCTGATAATCGGACACAGATCTCTCGCACGGGAAGCATGAATTCTACCATTGAACCACCAATGCTCATAGATCTCCAATGTGGGCAGGGGATTTGAAAATGGCCGCCTAAGGTCATGTTGAAATTTTGGAATGATTTAATTACAATATTCTAAATGTCATTTTTCACGCAGAATTCTACTGCACTGGGTGGGAATAGGTCCCAGATCTCTCGCATGGCAAGCGAGAATTCTACCATTGAACCACCAATGCTCATAGAACTCCAATGTGGGAAGGGGATTTAAAAATGGCCGCTTATGGTCAAGTTCAAATTTTGGAATGATTTAATTACAATATTCTAAATGTCATTTTTTGGGCAGAATTCTACTGCACTGGCTGGGAATCGGACCCAGATCTCTCGCATGGGAAGCGAGAATTCTACCATTGAACCACCAATGCTCATAAAACAATGTTGTGGGCAGGGGATTTAAAAATGGCCACCCATGGTCATGTTGACATTTTGGAATGATCTAAATAAAATATTCTAAATATCATTTTTCAGGCAGAATTCTACTGCACTGGCTGGGAATCGGACCCAGATCTCTCGCATGGGAAGCGAGAATTCTACCATTGAACCACCAATGCTCATAAAACAATGTTGTGGGCAGGGGATTTAAAAATGGCCACCCATGGTCATGTTGACATTTTGGAATGATCTAAATAAAATATTCTAAATGTCATTTTTCAGGCAGAATTCTACTGCACTGGCTGGGAATCGGACCCAGATCTCTCGCATGGCAAGCGAGAATTCTACCATTGAACCACCAATGCTCATACAACAATATTGTAGGCAGGGGATTTAAAAATGGCCACCTATGGTCATGTTGACATTTTGGAATGATCTAAATAAAATATTCTAAATGTCATTCTTTGGGCAGAATTCTACTGCACTGGCTGGGAATCGGACCCAGATCTATCGCATTGCAAGAGAGAATTCTACCATTGAACCACCAATGCTCATACAACAATATTGTAGGCAGGGGATTCAAAAATGGCCACCTATGGTCATGTTGACATTTTGGAATGATCTAAATAAAATATTCTAAATGTCATTCTTTGGGCAGAATTCTACTGCACTGGCTGGGAATCAGACCCAGATCTCTCGCATGGCAAGCGAGAATTCTACCATTGAACCACCAATGCTCATAGAACTCCAATGTGGGCAGGGGATTTCAAAATGGCCGCTTATGGTCAAGTTGAAATTTAGGAATGATTTAATTACATTATTCTAAACGTCATTTTTCAGACAGAATTCTACTGCACTGGCTGATAATCGGACACAGATCTCTCGCATGGGAAGCATGAATTCTACCATTGAACCACCAATGCTCATAGATCTCCAATGTGGGCAGGGGATTTGAAAATGGCCGCCTAAGGTCATGTTGAAATTTTGGAATGATTTAATTACAATATTCTAAATGTCATTTTTCACGCAGAATTCTACTGCACTGGGTGGGAATAGGTCCCAGATCTCTCGCATGGCAAGCGAGAATTCTACCATTGAACCACCAATGCTCATAGAACTCCAATGTGGGAAGGGGATTTAAAAATGGCCGCTTATGGTCAAGTTGAAATTTTGGAATGATTTAATTACAATATTCTAAATGTCATTTTTCAGGCAGAATTCTACTGCACTGGCTGGGAATCGGACCCAGATCTCTCGCATTGCAAGAGAGAATTCTACCATTGAACCACCAATGCTCATACAACAATATTGTAGGCAGGGGATTTAAAAATGGCCACCTATGGTCATGTTGACATTTTGGAATGATCTAAATAAAATATTCTAAATGTGATTCTTTGGGCAGAATTCTACTGCACTGGCTGGGAATCGGACCCAGATCTCTCGCATTGCAAGAGAGAATTCTACCATTGAACCACCAATGCTCATACAACAATATTGTAGGCAGGGGATTTAAAAATGGCCACCTATGGTCATGTTGACATTTTGGAATGATCTAAATAAAATATTCTAAATGTCATTCTTTGGGCAGAATTCTACTGCACTGGCTGGGAATCGGACCCAGATCTCTCGCATGGGAAGCGAGAATTCTACCATTGAACCACCAATGCTCATTGAACTCCAATGTGGGCAGGGGATTTAAAAATGGCCGCTTATGGTCGTGTTGAAATCTTGGAATGATTTAGATACATTATTCTAAATGTCATTTTTCAGGCAGAATTCTACTGCACTGGCTGGGAATCGGACCCAGATCTCTCGCATGGCAAGCGAGAATTCTACCATTGAACCACCAATGCTCATAGAACTCCAATGTGGGCAGGGGATTTAAAAATGGCCGCTTATGGTCATGTTGAAATCTTGGAATGATTTAGATACATTATTGTAAATGTCATTTTTCAGGCAGAATTCTACTGCACTGGCTGGGAATCGGACCCAGATCTCTCGCATGGCAAGCGAGAATTCTACCATTGAACCACCAATGCTCATAGAACTCCAATGTGGGCAGGGGATTTAAAAATGGCCGCTTATGGTCATGTTGAAATCTTGGAATGATTTAGATACATTATTCTAAATGTCATTTTTCAGGCAGAATTCTACTGCACTGGCTGGGAATCGGACCCAGATCTCTCGCATGGCAAGCGAGAATTCTACCATTGAACCACCAATGCTCATAGAACTCCAATGTGGGCAGGGGATTTAAAAATGGCCGCTTATGGTCAAGTTGAAATTTAGGAATGATTTAATTACATTATTCTAAATGTCATTTTTCAGACAGAATTCTACTGCACTGGCTGGGAATCGGACACAGATCTCTCGCATGGGAAGCATGAATTCTACCATTGAACCACCAACGCTCATAGATTTCCAATCTGGGCAGGGGATTTGAAAATGGCCACCTATGGTCATGTTGACATTTTGGAATGATCTAAATAAAATATTCTAAATGTCATTCTTTGGGCAGAATTCTACTGCACTGGCTGGGAATCGGACCCAGATCTCTCGCATGGCAAGCGAGAATTCTACCATTGAACCACCAATGCCCATACAACAAAATTGTAGGCAGGGGATTTAAAAATGGCCACCTATGGTCATGTTGACATTTTGGAATGATCTAAATAAAATATTCTAAATGTCATTCTTTGGGCAGAATTCTACTGCACTGGCTGGGAATCGGACCCAGATCTCTCGCATTGCAAGAGAGAATTCTACCATTGAATCACCAATGCTCATAGAACTCCAATGTGGGAAGGGGAGTTAAAAATGGCCGCTTATGGTAGAGTTGAAATTTTGGAATGATTTAATTACAATATTGTAAATGTCATTTTTCAGGCAGAATTCTACTGCACTGGCTGGGAATCGGACCCAGATCTCTCGCATGGCAAGCGAGAATTCTACCATTGAACCACCAATGCCCATACAACAAAATTGTAGGCAGGGGATTTAAAAATGGCCACCTATGGTCATGTTGACATTTTGGAATGATCTAAATAAAATATTCTAAATGTCATTCTTTGGGCAGAATTCTACTGCACTGGCTGGGAATCGGACCCAGATCTCTCGCATTGCAAGAGAGAATTCTACCATTGAACCACCAATGCTCCTACAACAATATTGTAGGCAGGGGATTTAAAAATGGCCACCTATGGTCATGTTGACATTTTGGAATGATCTAAATAAAATATTCTAAATGTCATTCTTTGGGCAGAATTCTACTGCACTGGCTGGGAATCGGACCCAGATCTCTCGCATGGGAAGCGAGAATTCTACCATTGAACCACCAATGCTCATTGAACTCCAATGTGGGCAGGGGATTTAAAAATGGCCGCTTATGGTCAAGTTGAAATTTAGGAATGATTTAATTACAATATTCTAAATGTCATTTTTCAGGCAGAATTCTACTGCACTGGGTGGGAATAGGTCCCAGATCTCTCGCATGGCAAGCGAGAATTCTACCATTGAACCACCAATGCTCATAGAACTCCAATGTGGGAAGGGGATTTCAAAATGGCCGCTTATGGTCAAGTTGAAATTTAGGAATGATTTAATTACAATATTCTAAATGTCATTTTTCAGGCAGAATTCTACTGCACTGGGTGGGAATAGGTCCCAGATCTCTCGCATGGCAAGCGAGAATTCTACCATTGAACCACCAATGCTCATAGAACTCCAATGTGGGAAGGGGATTTAAAAATGGCCGCTTATGGTCAAGTTGAAATTTTGGAATGATTTAATTACAATATTCTAAATGTCATTTTTTGGGCAGAATTCTACTGCACTGGCTGGGAATCGGACCCAGATCTCTCGCATGGGAAGCGAGAATTCTACCATTGAACCACCAATGCTCATAAAACAATGTTGTGGGCAGGGGATTTAAAAATGGCCACCCATGGTCATGTTGACATTTTGGAATGATCTAAATAAAATATTCTCAATGTCATTTTTCAGGCAGAATTCTACTGCACTGGCTGGGAATCGGACCCAGATCTCTCGCATGGGAAGCGAGAATTCTACCATTGAACCACCAATGCTCATAAAACAATGTTGTGGGCAGGGGATTTAAAAATGGCCACCCATGGTCATGTTGACATTTTGGAATGATCTAAATAAAATATTCTAAATGTCATTCTTCGGGCAGAATTCTACTGCACTGGCTGGGAATCGGACCCAGATCTCTCGCATGGGAAGCGAGAATTCTACCATTGAACCAACAATGCTCATTGAACTCCAATGTGGGCAGGGGATTTAAAAATGGCCGCTTATGGTCATGTTGAAATCTTGGAATGATTTAGATAAATTATTCTAAATGTCATTTTTCAGGCAGAATTCTACTGCACTGGCTGGGAATCGGACCCAGATCTCTCGCATGGCAAGGGAGAATTCTACCATTGAACCACCAATGCTCATGAAACAATGTTGTGGGCAGGGGATTTAAAAATGGCCACCCATGGTCATGTGTACATTTTGGAATGATCTAAATAAAATATTCTAAATGTCATTTTTCAGGCAGAATTCTATTGCACTGGCTGGGAATCGGACCCAGATCTCTCGCATGGCAAGCGAGAATTCTACCATTGAACCACCAATGCTCATAGATCTCCAATGTGGGCAGGGGATTTGAAAATGGCCGCCTATGGTCATGTTGAAATTTTGGAATGATTTAATTACAATATTCTAAATGTCATTTTTCAGGCAGAATTCTACTGCACTGGGTGGGAATAGGTCCCAGATCTCTCGCATGGCAAGCGAGAATTCTACCATTGAACCACCAATGCTCATAAAACAATGTTGTGGGCAGGGGATTTAAAAATGGCCACCCATGATCATGTTGACATTTTGGAATGATCTAAATAAAATATTCTAAATGTCATTTTTCAGGCAGAATTCTACTGCACTGGCTGGGAATCGGACCCAGATCTCTCGCATGGGAAGCGAGAATTCTACCATTGAACCACCAATGCTCATAAAACAATGTTGTGGGCAGGGGATTTAAAAATGGCTACCCATGGTCATGTTGACATTTTGGAATGATCTAAATAATATATTCTAAATGTCATTCTTTGGGCAGAATTCTACTGCACTGGCTGAGAATCGGACCCAGATCTCTCGCATGGGAAGCGAGAATTCTACCATTGAACCACCAATGCTCATAAAACAATGTTGTGGGCAGGGGATTTAAAAATGGCTACCCATGGTCATGTTGACATTTTGGAATGATCTAAATAATATATTCTAAATGTCATTCTTTGGGCAGAATTCTACTGCACTGGCTGAGAATCGGACCCAGATCTCTCGCATGGGAAGCGAGAATTCTACCATTGAACCACCAATGCTCATTGAACTCCAATGTGGGCAGGGGATTTAAAAATGGCCGCTTATGGTCATGTTGAAATCTTGGAATGATTTAGATACATTATTCTAAATGTCATTTTTCAGGCAGAATTCTACTGCACTGGCTGGGAATCGGTCCCAGATCTCTCGCATGGCAAGGGAGAATTCTACCATTGAACCACCAATGCTCATAAAACAATGTTGTGGGCAGGGGATTTAAAAATGGCCGCCTATGGTCATGTTGAAATTTTGGAATGATTTAATTACAATATTCTAAATGTCATTTTTCAGGCAGAATTCTACTGCACTGGCTGGGAATCGGACCCAGATCTCTCGCATGGCAAGCGAGAATTCTACCATTGAACCACCAATGCTCATAGACCTCCAATGTGGGAAGGGGAGTTAAAAATGGCCGCTTATGGTCAAGTTGAAATTTTGGAATGATTTAATTACAATATTCTAAATGTCATTTTTCAGGCATAATTCTACTGCACTGGCTGGGAATCGGACCCAGATCTCTCGCATGGCAAGCGAGAATTCTACCATTGAACCACCAATGCTCATAGAACTCCAATGTGGGAAGGGGATTTAAAAATGGCCGCTTATGGTCAAGTTGAAATTTTGGAATGATTTAATTACAATATTCTAAATGTCATTTTTTGGGCAGAATTCTACTGCAGTGGCTGGGAATCGGACCCAGATCTCTCGCATGGGAAGCGAGAATTCTACCATTGAACCACCAATGCTCATAAAACAATGTTGTGGGCAGGGGATTTAAAAATGGCCACCCATGGTCATGTTGACATTTTGGAATGATCTAAATAAAATATTCTAAATGTCATTTTTCAGGCAGAATTCTACTGCACTGGCTGGGAATCGGACCCAGATCTCTCGCATGGGAAGCGAGAATTCTACCATTGAACCACTAATGCTCATAAAACAATGTTGTGGGCAGGGGATTTAAAAATGGCCACCCATGGTCATGTTGACATTTTGGAATGATCTAAATAAAATATTCTAAATGTCATTCTTTGGGCAGAATTCTACTGCACTGGCGGGGAATCGGACCCAGATCTCTCGCATGGGAAGCGAGAATTCTACCATTGAACCACCAATGCTCATTGAACTCCAATGTGGGCAGGGGATTTAAAAATGGCCGCTTATGGTCATGTTGAAATCTTGGAATGATTTAGATAAATTATTCTAAATGTCATTTTTCGGGCAGAATTCTACTGCACTTGCTGGGAATCGGACCCAGATCTCTCGCATGGCAAGGGAGAATTCTAACATTGAACCACCAATGCTCATACAACAATATTGTAGGCAGGGGATTTAAAAATGGCCACCTATGGTCATGTTGACATTTTGGAATGATCTAAATAAAATATTCTAAATGTCATTCTTTGGGCAGAATTCTACTGCACTGGCTGGGAATCGGACCCAGATCTCTCGCATTGCAAGAGAGAATTCTACCATTGAACCACCAATGCTCATACAACAATATTGTAGGCAGGGGATTTAAAAATGGCCACCTATGGTCATGTTGACATTTTGGAATGATCTAAATAAAATATTCTAAATGTCATTCTTTGGGCAGAATTCTACTGCACTGGCTGGGAATCAGACCCAGATCTCTCGCATGGCAAGCGAGAATTCTACCATTGAACCACCAATGCTCATAGAACTCCAATGTGGGCAGGGGATTTCAAAATGGCCGCTTATGGTCAAGTTGAAATTTAGGAATGATTTAATTACATTATTCTAAATGTCATTTTTCAGACAGAATTCTACTGCACTGGCTGATAATCGGACACAGATCTCTCGCACGGGAAGCATGAATTCTACCATTGAACCACCAATGCTCATAGATCTCCAATGTGGGCAGGGGATTTGAAAATGGCCGCCTAAGGTCATGTTGAAATTTTGGAATGATTTAATTACAATATTCTAAATGTCATTTTTCACGCAAAATTCTACTGCACTGGGTGGGAATAGGTCCCAGATCTCTCGCATGGCAAGCGAGAATTCTACCATTGAACCACCAATGCTCATAGAACTCCAATGTGGGAAGGGGATTTAAAAATGGCCGCTTATGGTCAAGTTCAAATTTTGGAATGATTTAATTACAATATTCTAAATGTCATTTTTTGGGCAGAATTCTACTGCACTGGCTGGGAATCGGACCCAGATCTCTCGCATGGGAAGCGAGAATTCTACCATTGAACCACCAATGCTCATAAAACAATGTTGTGGGCAGGGGATTTAAAAATGGCCACCCATGGTCATGTTGACATTTTGGAATGATCTAAATAAAATATTCTAAATATCATTTTTCAGGCAGAATTCTACTGCACTGGCTGGGAATCGGACCCAGATCTCTCGCATGGGAAGCGAGAATTCTACCATTGAACCACCAATGCTCATAAAACAATGTTGTGGGCAGGGGATTTAAAAATGGCCACCCATGGTCATGTTGACATTTTGGAATGATCTAAATAAAATATTCTAAATGTCATTTTTCAGGCAGAATTCTACTGCACTGGCTGGGAATCGGACCCAGATCTCTCGCATGGCAAGCGAGAATTCTACCATTGAACCACCAATGCTCATACAACAATATTGTAGGCAGGGGATTTAAAAATGGCCACCTATGGTCATGTTGACATTTTGGAATGATCTAAATAAAATATTCTAAATGTCATTCTTTGGGCAGAATTCTACTGCACTGGCTGGGAATCGGACCCAGATCTATCGCATTGCAAGAGAGAATTCTACCATTGAACCACCAATGCTCATACAACAATATTGTAGGCAGGGGATTCAAAAATGGCCACCTATGGTCATGTTGACATTTTGGAATGATCTAAATAAAATATTCTAAATGTCATTCTTTGGGCAGAATTCTACTGCACTGGCTGGGAATCAGACCCAGATCTCTCGCATGGCAAGCGAGAATTCTACCATTGAACCACCAATGCTCATAGAACTCCAATGTGGGCAGGGGATTTCAAAATGGCCGCTTATGGTCAAGTTGAAATTTAGGAATGATTTAATTACATTATTCTAAACGTCATTTTTCAGACAGAATTCTACTGCACTGGCTGATAATCGGACACAGATCTCTCGCATGGGAAGCATGAATTCTACCATTGAACCACCAATGCTCATAGATCTCCAATGTGGGCAGGGGATTTGAAAATGGCCGCCTAAGGTCATGTTGAAATTTTGGAATGATTTAATTACAATATTCTAAATGTCATTTTTCACGCAGAATTCTACTGCACTGGGTGGGAATAGGTCCCAGATCTCTCGCATGGCAAGCGAGAATTCTACCATTGAACCACCAATGCTCATAGAACTCCAATGTGGGAAGGGGATTTAAAAATGGCCGCTTATGGTCAAGTTGAAATTTTGGAATGATTTAATTACAATATTCTAAATGTCATTTTTCAGGCAGAATTCTACTGCACTGGCTGGGAATCGGACCCAGATCTCTCGCATTGCAAGAGAGAATTCTACCATTGAACCACCAATGCTCATACAACAATATTGTAGGCAGGGGATTTAAAAATGGCCACCTATGGTCATGTTGACATTTTGGAATGATCTAAATAAAATATTCTAAATGTGATTCTTTGGGCAGAATTCTACTGCACTGGCTGGGAATCGGACCCAGATCTCTCGCATTGCAAGAGAGAATTCTACCATTGAACCACCAATGCTCATACAACAATATTGTAGGCAGGGGATTTAAAAATGGCCACCTATGGTCATGTTGACATTTTGGAATGATCTAAATAAAATATTCTAAATGTCATTCTTTGGGCAGAATTCTACTGCACTGGCTGGGAATCGGACCCAGATCTCTCGCATGGGAAGCGAGAATTCTACCATTGAACCACCAATGCTCATTGAACTCCAATGTGGGCAGGGGATTTAAAAATGGCCGCTTATGGTCGTGTTGAAATCTTGGAATGATTTAGATACATTATTCTAAATGTCATTTTTCAGGCAGAATTCTACTGCACTGGCTGGGAATCGGACCCAGATCTCTCGCATGGCAAGCGAGAATTCTACCATTGAACCACCAATGCTCATAGAACTCCAATGTGGGCAGGGGATTTAAAAATGGCCGCTTATGGTCATGTTGAAATCTTGGAATGATTTAGATACATTATTGTAAATGTCATTTTTCAGGCAGAATTCTACTGCACTGGCTGGGAATCGGACCCAGATCTCTCGCATGGCAAGCGAGAATTCTACCATTGAACCACCAATGCTCATAGAACTCCAATGTGGGCAGGGGATTTAAAAATGGCCGCTTATGGTCATGTTGAAATCTTGGAATGATTTAGATACATTATTCTAAATGTCATTTTTCAGGCAGAATTCTACTGCACTGGCTGGGAATCGGACCCAGATCTCTCGCATGGCAAGCGAGAATTCTACCATTGAACCACCAATGCTCATAGAACTCCAATGTGGGCAGGGGATTTAAAAATGGCCGCTTATGGTCAAGTTGAAATTTAGGAATGATTTAATTACATTATTCTAAATGTCATTTTTCAGACAGAATTCTACTGCACTGGCTGGGAATCGGACACAGATCTCTCGCATGGGAAGCATGAATTCTACCATTGAACCACCAACGCTCATAGATTTCCAATCTGGGCAGGGGATTTGAAAATGGCCACCTATGGTCATGTTGACATTTTGGAATGATCTAAATAAAATATTCTAAATGTCATTCTTTGGGCAGAATTCTACTGCACTGGCTGGGAATCGGACCCAGATCTCTCGCATGGCAAGCGAGAATTCTACCATTGAACCACCAATGCCCATACAACAAAATTGTAGGCAGGGGATTTAAAAATGGCCACCTATGGTCATGTTGACATTTTGGAATGATCTAAATAAAATATTCTAAATGTCATTCTTTGGGCAGAATTCTACTGCACTGGCTGGGAATCGGACCCAGATCTCTCGCATTGCAAGAGAGAATTCTACCATTGAATCACCAATGCTCATAGAACTCCAATGTGGGAAGGGGAGTTAAAAATGGCCGCTTATGGTAGAGTTGAAATTTTGGAATGATTTAATTACAATATTGTAAATGTCATTTTTCAGGCAGAATTCTACTGCACTGGCTGGGAATCGGACCCAGATCTCTCGCATGGCAAGCGAGAATTCTACCATTGAACCACCAATGCCCATACAACAAAATTGTAGGCAGGGGATTTAAAAATGGCCACCTATGGTCATGTTGACATTTTGGAATGATCTAAATAAAATATTCTAAATGTCATTCTTTGGGCAGAATTCTACTGCACTGGCTGGGAATCGGACCCAGATCTCTCGCATTGCAAGAGAGAATTCTACCATTGAACCACCAATGCTCCTACAACAATATTGTAGGCAGGGGATTTAAAAATGGCCACCTATGGTCATGTTGACATTTTGGAATGATCTAAATAAAATATTCTAAATGTCATTCTTTGGGCAGAATTCTACTGCACTGGCTGGGAATCGGACCCAGATCTCTCGCATGGGAAGCGAGAATTCTACCATTGAACCACCAATGCTCATTGAACTCCAATGTGGGCAGGGGATTTAAAAATGGCCGCTTATGGTCGTGTTGAAATCTTGGAATGATTTAGATACATTATTCTAAATGTCATTTTTCAGGCAGAATTCTACTGCACTGGCTGGGAATCGGACACAGATCTCTCGCATGGCAAGCGAGAATTCTACCATTGAACCACCAATGCTCATAGAACTCCAATGTGGGCAGGGGATTTAAAAATGGCCGCTTATGGTCATGTTGAAATCTTGGAATGATTTAGATACATTATTCTAAATGTCATTTTTCAGGCAGAATTCTACTGCACTGGCTGGGAATCGGACCCAGATCTCTCGCATGGCAAGCGAGAATTCTACCATTGAACCACCAATGCTCATAGAACTCCAATGTGGGAAGGGGATTTAAAAATGGCCGCTTATGGTCAAGTTGAAATTTTGGAATGATTTAATTACAATATTGTAAATGTCATTTTTCGGGCAGAATTCTACTGCACTGGCTGGGAATCGGACCCAGATCTCTCGCATGGCAAGCGAGAATTCTACCATTGAACCACCAATGCTCATAGAACTCCAATGTGGGAAGGGGATTTAAAAATGGCCGCTTATGGTCAAGTTGAAATTTTGGAATGATTTAATTACAATATTGTAAATGTCATTTTTCAGGCAGAATTCTACTGCACTGGCTGGGAATCGGACCCAGATCTCTCGCATGGCAAGCGAGAATTCTACCATTGAACCACCAATGCTCATAGAACTCCAATGTGGGCAGGGGATTTAAAAATGGCCGCTTATGGTCATGTTGAAATTTTGGAATGATTTAATTACAATTTTGTAAATGTCATTTTTCAGGCAGAATTCTACTGCACTGGCTGGGAATCGGACCCAGATCTCTCGCATGGCAAGGGAGAATTCTACCATTGAACCACCAATGCTCATACAACAATATTGTAGGCAGGGGATTTAAAAATGGCCACCTATGGTCATGTTGACATTTTGGAATGATCTAAATAAAATATTCTAAATGTGATTCTTTGGGCAGAATTCTACTGCACTGGCTGGGAATCGGACCCAGATCTCTCGCATTGCAAGAGAGAATTCTACCATTGAACCACCAATGCTCATACAACAATATTGTAGGCAGGGGATTTAAAAATGGCCACCTATGGTCATGTTGACATTTTGGAATGATCTAAATAAAATATTCTAAATGTCATTTTTCAGACAGAATTCTACTGCACTGGCTGGGAATCGGACACAGATCTCTCGCATGGGAAGCATGAATTCTACCATTGAACCACCAACGCTCATAGATTTCCAATCTGGGCAGGGGATTTGAAAATGGCCACCTATGGTCATGTTGACATTTTGGAATGATCTAAATAAAATATTCTAAATGTCATTCTTTGGGCAGAATTCTACTGCACTGGCTGGGAATCGGACCCAGATCTCTCGCATTGCAAGAGAGAATTCTACCATTGAATCACCAATGCTCATAGAACTCCAATGTGGGAAGGGGAGTTAAAAATGGCCGCTTATGGTAGAGTTGAAATTTTGGAATGATTTAATAACAATATTGTAAATGTCATTTTTCAGGCAGAATTCTACTGCACTGGCTGGGAATCGGACCCAGATCTCTCGCATGGCAAGCGAGAATTCTACCATTGAACCACCAATGCCCATACAACAAAATTGTAGGCAGGGGATTTAAAAATGGCCACCTATGGTCATGTTGACATTTTGGAATGATCTAAATAAAATATTCTAAATGTCATTCTTTGGGCAGAATTCTACTGCACTGGCTGGGAATCGGACCCAGATCTCTCGCATTGCAAGAGAGAATTCTACCATTGAACCACCAATGCTCATAGAACTCCAATGTGGGCAGGGGATTTAAAAATGGCCGCTTATGGTCATGTTGAAATCTTGGAATGATTTAGATACATTATTCTAAATGTCATTTTTCAGGCAGAATTCTACTGCACTGGCTGGGAATCGGACCCAGATCTCTCGCATGGCAAGCGAGAATTCTACCATTGAACCACCAATGCTCATAGAACTCCAATGTGGGCGGATGATTTAAAAATGGCCGCTTATGGTCAAGTTGAAATTTAGGAATGATTTAATTACATTATTCTAAATGTCATTTTTCAGACAGAATTCTACTGCACTGGCTGGGAATCGGACACAGATCTCTCGCATGGGAATCATGAATTCTACCATTGAACCACCAACGCTCATAGATTTCCAATCTGGGCAGGGGATTTGAAAATGGCCACCTATGGTCATGTTGACATTTTGGAATGATCTATATAAAATATTCTAAATGTCATTTTTCAGGTGGAATTCTACTGCACTGGCTGGGAATCGGACCCAGATCTCTCGCATGGCAAGCGAGAATTCTACCATTGAACCACCAATGCTCATAGACCATTGAACCACCAATGCTCATAGAACTCCAATGTGGGCAGGGGATTTAAAAATGGCCGCTTATGGTCATGTTGAAATCTTGGAATGATTTAATTACAATATTCTAAATGTAATTTTTCAGGCAGAATTCTACTGCACTGGGTGGGAATAGGACCCAGATCTCTCGCATGGCAAGCGAGAATTCTACCATTGAATCACCAATGCTCATAGAACTCCAATGTTGGAAGGGGAGTTAAAAATGGCCGCTTATGGTAGAGTTGAAATTTTGGAATGATTTAATTACAATATTGTAAATGTCATTTTTCAGGCAGAATTCTACTGCACTGGCTGGGAATCGGACCCAGATCTCTCGCATGGCAAGCGAGAATTCTACCATTGAACCACCAATGCTCATAGAACTCCAATGTGGGCAGGGGATTTAAAAATGGCCGCTTATGGTCAAGTTGAAATTTAGGAATGATTTAATTACATTATTCTAAATGTCATTCTTTGGGCAGAATTCTACTGCACTGGCTGGGAATCGGACCCAGATCTCTCGCATGGCAAGCGAGAATTCTACCATTGAACCACCAATGCCCATACAACAAAATTGTAGGCAGGGGATTTAAAAATGGCCACCTATGGTCATGTTGACATTTTGGAATGATCTAAATAAAATATTCTAAATGTCATTCTTTGGGCAGAATTCTACTGCACTGGCTGGGAATCGGACCCAGATCTCTCGCATTGCAAGAGAGAATTCTACCATTGAACCACCAATGCTCATACAACAATATTGTAGGCAGGGGATTTAAAAATGGCCACCTATGGTCATGTTGACATTTTGGAATGATCTAAATAAAATATTCTAAATGTCATTCTTTGGGCAGAATTCTACTGCACTGGCTGGGAATCGGACCCAGATCTCTCGCATGGGAAGCGAGAATTCTACCATTGAACCACCAATGCTCATTGAACTCCAATGTGGGCAGGGGATTTAAAAATGGCCGCTTATGGTCGTGTTGAAATCTTGGAATGATTTAGATACATTATTCTAAATGTCATTTTTCAGGCAGAATTCTACTGCACTGGCTGGGAATCGGACCCAGATCTCTCGCATGGCAAGCGAGAATTCTACCATTGAACCACCAATGCTCATAGAACTCCAATGTGGGCAGGGGATTTAAAAATGGCCGCTTATGGTCATGTTGAAATCTTGGAATGATTTAGATACATTATTGTAAATGTCATTTTTCAGGCAGAATTCTACTGCACTGGCTGGGAATCGGACCCAGATCTCTCGCATTGCAAGAGAGAATTCTACCATTGAACCACCAATGCTCATAGAACTCCAATGTGGGCAGGGGATTTAAAAATGGCCGCTTATGGTCATGTTGAAATCTTGGAATGATTTAGATACATTATTCTAAATGTCATTTTTCAGGCAGAATTCTACTGCACTGGCTGGGAATCGGACCCAGATCTCTCGCATGGCAAGCGAGAATTCTACCATTGAACCACCAATGCTCATAGAACTCCAATGTGGGCAGGGGATTTAAAAATGGCCGCTTATGGTCAAGTTGAAATTTAGGAATGATTTAATTACATTATTCTAAATGTCATTTTTCAGACAGAATTCTACTGCACTGGCTGGGAATCGGACACAGATCTCTCGCATGGGAATCATGAATTCTACCATTGAACCACCAACGCTCATAGATTTCCAATCTGGGCAGGGGATTTGAAAATGGCCACCTATGGTCATGTTGACATTTTGGAATGATCTATATAAAATATTCTAAATGTCATTTTTCAGGTGGAATTCTACTGCACTGGCTGGGAATCGGACCCAGATCTCTCGCATGGCAAGCGAGAATTCTACCATTGAACCACCAATGCTCATAGACCATTGAACCACCAATGCTCATAGAACTCCAATGTGGGCAGGGGATTTAAAAATGGCCGCTTATGGTCATGTTGAAATCTTGGAATGATTTAATTACAATATTCTAAATGTAATTTTTCAGGCAGAATTCTACTGCACTGGGTGGGAATAGGACCCAGATCTCTCGCATGGCAAGCGAGAATTCTACCATTGAATCACCAATGCTCATAGAACTCCAATGTTGGAAGGGGAGTTAAAAATGGCCGCTTATGGTAGAGTTGAAATTTTGGAATGATTTAATTACAATATTGTAAATGTCATTTTTCAGGCAGAATTCTACTGCACTGGCTGGGAATCGGACCCAGATCTCTCGCATGGCAAGCGAGAATTCTACCATTGAACCACCAATGCTCATAGAACTCCAATGTGGGCAGGGGATTTAAAAATGGCCGCTTATGGTCAAGTTGAAATTTAGGAATGATTTAATTACATTATTCTAAATGTCATTTTTCAGACAGAATTCTACTGCACTGGCTGGGAATCGGACACAGATCTCTCGCATGGGAAGCATGAATTCTACCATTGAACCACCAACGCTCATAGATTTCCAATCTGGGCAGGGGATTTGAAAATGGCCACCTATGGTCATGTTGACATTTTGGAATGATCTAAATAAAATATTCTAAATGTCATTCTTTGGGCAGAATTCTACTGCACTGGCTGGGAATCGGACCCAGATCTCTCGCATGGCAAGCGAGAATTCTACCATTGAACCACCAATGCCCATACAACAAAATTGTAGGCAGGGGATTTAAAAATGGCCACCTATGGTCATGTTGACATTTTGGAATGATCTAAATAAAATATTCTAAATGTCATTCTTTGGGCAGAATTCTACTGCACTGGCTGGGAATCGGACCCAGATCTCTCGCATTGCAAGAGAGAATTCTACCATTGAATCACCAATGCTCATAGAACTCCAATGTGGGAAGGGGAGTTAAAAATGGCCGCTTATGGTAGAGTTGAAATTTTGGAATGATTTAATTACAATATTGTAAATGTCATTTTTCAGGCAGAATTCTACTGCACTGGCTGGGAATCGGACCCAGATCTCTCGCACGGCAAGCGAGAATTCTACCATTGAACCACCAATGCCCATACAACAAAATTGTAGGCAGGGGATTTAAAAATGGCCACCTATGGTCATGTTGACATTTTGGAATGATCTAAATAAAATATTCTAAATGTCATTCTTTGGGCAGAATTCTACTGCACTGGCTGGGAATCGGACCCAGATCTCTCGCATTGCAAGAGAGAATTCTACCATTGAACCACCAATGCTCATACAACAATATTGTAGGCAGGGGATTTAAAAATGGCCACCTATGGTCATGTTGACATTTTGGAATGATCTAAATAAAATATTCTAAATGTCATTCTTTGGGCAGAATTCTACTGCACTGGCTGGGAATCGGACCCAGATCTCTCGCATGGGAAGCGAGAATTCTACCATTGAACCACCAATGCTCATTGAACTCCAATGTGGGCAGGGGATTTAAAAATGGCCGCTTATGGTCGTGTTGAAATCTTGGAATGATTTAGATACATTATTCTAAATGTCATTTTTCAGGCAGAATTCTACTGCACTGGCTGGGAATCGGACCCAGATCTCTCGCATGGCAAGCGAGAATTCTACCATTGAACCACCAATGCTCATAGAACTCCAATGTGGGCAGGGGATTTAAAAATGGCCGCTTATGGTCATGTTGAAATCTTGGAATGATTTAGATACATTATTCTAAATGTCATTTTTCAGGCAGAATTCTACTGCACTGGCTGGGAATCGGACCCAGATCTCTCGCATGGCAAGCGAGAATTCTACCATTGAACCACCAATGCTCATAGAACTCCAATGTGGGAAGGGGATTTAAAAATGGCCGCTTATGGTCAAGTTGAAATTTTGGAATGATCTAATTACAATATTGTAAATGTCATTTTTCAGGCAGAATTCTACTGCACTGGCTGGGAATCGGACCCAGATCTCTCGCATGGCAAGCGAGAATTCTACCATTGAACCACCAATGCTCATAGAACTCCAATGTGGGCAGGGGATTTAAAAATGGCCGCTTATGGTCATGTTGAAATCTTGGAATGATTTAGATACATTATTCTAAATGTCATTTTTCAGGCAGAATTCTACTGCACTGGCTGGGAATCGGACCCAGATCTCTCGCATGGCAAGCGAGAATTCTACCATTGAACCACCAATGCTCATAGAACTCCAATGTGGGCAGGGGATTTAAAAATGGCCGCTTATGGTCAAGTTGAAATTTAGGAATGATTTAATTACATTATTCTAAATGTCATTTTTCAGACAGAATTCTACTGCACTGGCTGGGAATCGGACACAGATCTCTCGCATGGGAAGCATGAATTCTACCATTGAACCACCAACGCTCATAGATTTCCAATCTGGGCAGGGGATTTGAAAATGGCCACCTATGGTCATGTTGACATTTTGGAATGATCTATATAAAAATTTCTAAATGTCATTTTTCAGGCAGAATTCTACTGCACTGGCTGGGAATCGGACCCAGATCTCTCGCATGGCAAGCGAGAATTCTACCATTGAACCAACAATGCTCATAGAACTCCGATGTGGGAAGGGGATTTAAAAATGGCCGCTTATGGTCATGTTGAAATTTTGGAATGATTTAATTACAATATTCTAAATGTCATTTTTCAGGCAGAATTCTACTGCACTGGCTGGGAATCGGACCCAGATCTCTCGCATTGCAAGAGAGAATTCTACCATTGAACCACCAATGCTCATACAACAATATTGTAGGCAGGGGATTTAAAAATGGCCACCTATGGTCATGTTGACATTTTGGAATGATCTAAATAAAATATTCTAAATGTCATTCTTTGGGCAGAATTCTACTGCACTGGCTGGGAATCGGACCCAGATCTCTCGCATGGCAAGCGAGAATTCTACCATTGAACCACCAATGCTCATACAACAATATTGTAGGCAGGGGATTTAAAAATGGCCACCTATGGATATGTTGATATTTTGGAATGATCTAAATAAAATATTCTAAATGTCATTCTTTGGGCAGAATTCTACTGCACCGGCTGGGAATCGGACACAGATCTCTCGCATGTCAAGCGAGAATTCTACCATTGAACCATCAATGATCATAGAACTCCAATGTGGGCAGGGGATTTCAAAATGGCCGCTTATGGTCAAGTTGAAATTTAGGAATGATTTAATTACATTATTCTAAATGTCATTTTTTGGGCAGAATTCTACTGCACTGGCTGGGAATCGGACCCAGATCTCTCGCATGGGAAGCGAGAATTCTACCATTGAACCACCAATGCTCATAAAACAATGTTGTGGGCAGGGGATTTAAAAATGGCCACCCATGGTCATGTTGACATTTTGGAATGATCTAAATAAAATATTCTAAATGTCATTTTTCAGGCAGAATTCTACTGCACTGGCTGGGAATCGGACCGAGATCTCTCGCATGGCAAGCGAGAATTCTACCATTGAACCATCAATGCTCATAGAACTCCAATGTGGGCAGGGGATTTCAAAATGGCCGCTTATGGTCAAGTTGAAATTTAGGAATGATTTAATTACAATATTCTAAATGTCATTTTTCAGGCAGAATTCTACTGCACTGGGTGGGAATAGGTCCCAGATCTCTCGCATGGCAAGCGAGAATTCTACCATTGAACCACCAATGCTCATAGAACTCCAATGTGGGAAGGGGATTTCAAAATGGCCGCTTATGGTCAAGTTGAAATTTAGGAATGATTTAATTACAATATTCTAAATGTCATTTTTAAGGCAGAATTCTACTGCACTGGGTGGGAATAGGTCCCAGATCTCTCGCATGGCAAGCGAGAATTCTACCATTGAACCACCAATGCTCATAGAACTCCAATGTGGGAAGGGGATTTAAAAATGGCCGCTTATGGTCAAGTTGAAATTTTGGAATGATTTAATTACAATATTCTAAATGTCATTTTTTGGGCAGAATTCTACTGCACTGGCTGGGAATCGGACCCAGATCTCTCGCATGGGAAGCGAGAATTCTACCATTGAACCACCAATGCTCATAAAACAATGTTGTGGGCAGGGGATTTAAAAATGGCCACCCATGGTCATGTTGACATTTTGGAATGATCTAAATAAAATATTCTCAATGTCATTTTTCAGGCAGAATTCTACTGCACTGGCTGGGAATCGGACCCAGATCTCTCGCATGGGAAGCGAGAATTCTACCATTGAACCACCAATGCTCATAAAACAATGTTGTGGGCAGGGGATTTAAAAATGGCCACCCATGGTCATGTTGACATTTTGGAATGATCTAAATAAAATATTCTAAATGTCATTCTTTGGGCAGAATTCTACTGCACTGGCTGGGAATCGGACCCAGATCTCTCGCATGGGAAGCGAGAATTCTACCATTGAACCACCAATGCTCATTGAACTCCAATGTGGGCAGGGGATTTAAAAATGGCCGCTTATGGTCATGTTGAAATCTTGGAATGATTTAGATAAATTATTCTAAATGTCATTTTTCAGGCAGAATTCTACTGCACTGGCTGGGAATCGGACCCAGATCTCTCGCATGGCAAGGGAGAATTCTACCATTGAACCACCAATGCTCATAAAACAATGTTGTGGGCAGGGGATTTAAAAATGGCCACCCATGGTCATGTGTACATTTTGGAATGATCTAAATAAAATATTCTAAATGTCATTTTTCAGGCAGAATTCTATTGCACTGGCTGGGAATCGGACCCAGATCTCTCGCATGGCAAGCGAGAATTCTACCATTGAACCACCAATGCTCATAGATCTCCAATGTGGGCAGGGGATTTGAAAATGGCCGCCTATGGTCATGTTGAAATTTTGGAATGATTTAATTACAATATTCTAAATGTCATTTTTCAGGCAGAATTCTACTGCACTGGGTGGGAATAGGTCCCAGATCTCTCGCATGGCAAGCGAGAATTCTACCATTGAACCACCAATGCTCATAAAACAATGTTGTGGGCAGGGGATTTAAAAATGGCCACCCATGATCATGTTGACATTTTGGAATGATCTAAATAAAATATTCTAAATGTCATTTTTCAGGCAGAATTCTACTGCACTGGCTGGGAATCGGACCCAGATCTCTCGCATGGCAAGCGAGAATTCTACCATTGAACCACCAATGCTCATAAAACAATGTTGTGGGCAGGGGATTTAAAAATGGCTACCCATGGTCATGTTGACATTTTGGAATGATCTAAATAATATATTCTAAATGTCATTCTTTTGGCAGAATTCTACTGCACTGGCTGAGAATCGGACCCAGATCTCTCGCATGGGAAGCGAGAATTCTACCATTGAACCACCAATGCTCATTGAACTCCAATGTGGGCAGGGGATTTAAAAATGGCCGCTTATGGTCATGTTGAAATCTTGGAATGATTTAGATACATTATTCTAAATGTCATTTTTCAGGCAGAATTCTACTGCACTGGCGGGGAATCGGTCCCAGATCTCTCGCATGGCAAGGGAGAATTCTACCATTGAACCACCAATGCTTATAAAACAATGTTGTGGGCAGGGGATTTAAAAATGGCCACCCATGGTCATGTTGACATTTTGGAATGATCTAAATAAAATATTCTAAATGTCATTTTTCAGGCAGAATTCTACTGCACTGGCTGGGAATCGGACCCAGATCTCTCGCATGGCAAGCGAGAATTCTACCATTGAACCATCAATGCTCATAGAACTCCAATGTGGGCAGGGGATTTTAAAATGGCCGCTTATGGTCAAGTTGAAATTTAGGAATGATTTAATTACAATATTCTAAATGTCATTTTTAAGGCAGAATTCTACTGCACTGGGTGGGAATAGGTCCCAGATCTCTCGCATGGCAAGCGAGAATTCTACCATTGAACCACCAATGCTCATAGAACCCCAATGTGTGAAGGGGATTTAAAAATGGCCGCTTATGGTCAAGTTGAAACTTTGGAATGATTTAATTACAATATTCTAAATGTCATTTTTTGGGCAGAATTCTACTGCACTGGCTGGGAATCGGACCCAGATCTCTCGCATGGGAAGCGAGAATTCTACCATTGAACCACCAATGCTCATAAAACAATGTTGTGGGCAGGGGATTTAAAAATGGCCACCCATGATCATGTTGACATTTTGGAATGATCTAAATAAAATATTCTAAATGTCATTTTTCAGGCAGAATTCTACTGCACTGGCTGGGAATCGGACCCAGATCTCTCGCATGGGAAGCGAGAATTCTACCATTGAACCACCAATGCTCATAAAACAATGTTGTGGGCAGGGGATATAAAAATGGCCACCCATGGTCATGTTGAAATCTTGGAATGATTTAGATACATTATTCTAAATGTCATTTTTCAGGCAGAATTCTACTGCACTGGCTGGGAATCAGACCCAGATCTCTCGCATGGGAAGCGAGAATTCTACCATTGAACCACCAATGCTCATAGAACTCCAATGTGGGCAGGGGATTTAAAAATGGCCGCTTATGGTCAAGTTGAAATTTTGGAATGATTTAATTACAATATTCTAAATGTCATTTTTCAGGCAAAATTCTACTGCACTGGCTGGGAATCGGACACAGATCTCTCGCAAGGGAAGCATGAATTCTACCATTGAACCACCAATGCTCATAGATCTCCAATGTGGGCAGGAGATTTGAAAATGGCCGCCTATGGTCATGTTGAAATTTTGGAATGATTTAATTACAATATTCTAAATGTCATTTTTCAGGGAGAATTCTACTGCACTGGGTGGGAATAGGTCCCAGATCTCTCGCATGGCAAGCGAGAATTCTACCATTGAACCACCAATGCTCAAAGAAGCCCAATGTGGGAAGGGGATTTAAAAATGGCCGCTTATGGTCAAGTTGAAATTTTGGAATGATTTAATTACAATATTCTAAATGTCATTTTTCAGGCAAAATTCTACTGCACTGGCTGGGAATCGGACACAGATCTCTCGCATGGGAAGCATGAATTCTACCATTGAACCACCAATGCTCATAGATCTCCAATGTGGGCAGGGGATTTGAAAATGGCCGCCTATGGTCATGTTGAAATTTTGGAATGATTTAATTACAATATTCTAAATGTCATTTTTCAGGGAGAATTCTACTGCACTGGGTGGGAATAGGTCCCAGATCTCTCGCATGGCAAGCGAGAATTCTACCATTGAACCACCAATGCTCATAGAACCCCAATGTGGGAAGGGGATTTAAAAATGGCCGCTTATGGTCAAGTTGAAACTTTGGAATGATTTAATTACAATATTCTAAATGTCATTTTTTGGGCAGAATTCTACTGCACTGGCTGGGAATCGGACCCAGATCTCTCGCATGGGAAGCGAGAATTCTACCATTGAACCACCAATGCTCATAAAACAATGTTGTGGGCAGGGGATTTAAAAATGGCCACCCATGGTCATGTTGACATTTTGGAATGATCTAAATAATATATTCTAAATGTCATTCTTTGGGCAGAATTCTACTGCACTGGCTGGGAATCGGACCCAGATCTCTCGCATGGGAAGCGAGAATTCTACCATTGAACCACCAATGCTCATTGAACTCCAATGTGGGCAGGGGATTTAAAAATGGCCGCTTATGGTCATGTTGAAATCTTGGAATGATTTAGATACATTATTCTAAATGTCATTTTTCAGGCAGAATTCTACTGCACTGGCTGGGAATCGGACCCAGATCTCTCGCATGGCAAGCGAGAATTCTACCATTGAACCACCAATGCTCATAAAACAATGTTGTGGGCAGGGGATTTAAAAATGGCCACCCATGGTCATGTTGACATTTTGGAATGATCTAAATAAAATATTCTAAATGTCATTTTTCAGGCAGAATTCTACTGCACTGGCTGGGAATCGGACCCAGATCTCTCGCATGGCAAGCTAGAATTCTACCATTGAACCATCAATGCTCATAGAACTCCAATGTGGGCAGGGGATTTGAAAATGGCCGCTTATGGTCAAGTTGAAATTTTGGAATGATTTAATTACAATATTCTAAATGTCATTTTTCAGGCAGAATTCTACTGCACTGGGTGGGAATAGGTCCCAGATCTCTCGCATGGCAAGCGAGAATTCTACCATTGAACCACCAATGCTCATAAAACAATGTTGTGGGCAGGGGATATAAAAATGGCCACCCATGGTCATGTTGACATTTTGGAATGAGCTAAATAAAATATTCTAAATGTCATTCTTTGGGCAGAATTCTACTGCACTGGCTGGGAATCGGACCCAGATCTCTCGCATGGCAAGCGAGAATTCTACCATTGAACCACCAATGCTCATTGAACTCCAATGTGGGCAGGGGATTTAAAAATGGCCGCTTATGGTCATGTTGAAATCTTGGAATGATTTAGATAAATTATTCTAAATGTCATTTTTCAGGCAGAATTCTACTGCACTGGCTGGGAATCCGTCCCAGATCTCTCGCATGGCAAGGGAGAATTCTACCATTGAACCACCAATGCTCATAAAACAATGTTGTGGGCAGGGGATTTAAAAATGGCCGCTTATGGTCATGTTGAAATCTTGGAATGATTTAGATACATTATTCTAAATGTCATTTTTCAGGCAGAATTCTACTGCACTGGCTGGGAATCGGACCCAGATCTCTCGCATGGCAAGCGAGAATTCTACCATTGAACCACCAATGCTCATAGAACTCCAATGTGGGCAGGGGATTTAAAAATGGCCGCTTATGGTCAAGTTGAAATTTAGGAATGATTTAATTACATTATTCTAAATGTCATTTTTCAGACAGAATTCTACTGCACTGGCTGGGAATCGGACACAGATCTCTCGCATGGGAATCATGAATTCTACCATTGAACCACCAACGCTCATTGATTTCCAATCTGGGCAGGGGATTTGGAAATGGCCACCTATGGTCATGTTGACATTTTGGAATGATCTATATAAAAATTTCTAAATGTCATTTTTCAGGCAGAATTCTACTGCACTGGCTGGGAATCGGACCCAGATCTCTCGCATGGCAAGCGAGAATTCTACCATTGAACCAACAATGCTCATAGAACTCCGATGTGGGAAGGGGATTTAAAAATGGCCGCTTATGGTCATGTTGAAATTTTGGAATGATTTAATTACAATATTCTAAATGTCATTTTTCAGGCAGAATTCTACTGCACTGGCTGGGAATCGGACCCAGATCTCTCGCATGGGAAGCGAGAATTCTACCATTGAACCACCAATGCTCATAAAACAATGTTGTGGGCAGGGGATTTAAAAATGGCCACCCATGGTCATGTTGACATTTTGGAATGATCTAAATAAAATTTTCTCAATGTCATTTTTCAGGCAGAATTCTACTGCACTGGCTGGGAATCGGACCCAGATCTCTCGCATGGGAAGCGAGAATTCTACCATTGAACCACCAATGCTCATTGAACTCCAATGTGGGCAGGGGATTTAAAAATGGCCGCTTATGGTCATGTTGAAATCTTGGAATGATTTAGATAAATTATTCTAAATGTCATTTTTCAGGCAGAATTCTACTGCACTGGCTGGGAATCGGACCCAGATCTCTCGCATGGCAAGGGAGAATTCTACCATTGAACCACCAATGCTCATAAAACAATGTTGTGGGCAGGGGATTTAAAAATGGCCACCCATGGTCATGTGTACATTTTGGAATGATCTAAATAAAATATTCTAAATGTCATTTTTCAGGCAGAATTCTATTGCACTGGCTGGGAATCGGACCCAGATCTCTCGCATGGCAAGCGAGAATTCTACCATTGAACCACCAATGCTCATAGATCTCCAATGTGGGCAGGGGATTTGAAAATGGCCGCCTATGGTCATGTTGAAATTTTGGAATGATTTAATTACAATATTCTAAATGTCATTTTTCAGGCAGAATTCTACTGCACTGGGTGGGAATAGGTCCCAGATCTCTCGCATGGCAAGCGAGAATTCTACCATTGAACCACCAATGCTCATAAAACAATGTTGTGGGCAGGGGATTTAAAAATGGCCACCCATGATCATGTTGACATTTTGGAATGATCTAAATAAAATATTCTAAATGTCATTTTTCAGGCAGAATTCTACTGCACTGGCTGGGAATCGGACCCAGATCTCTCGCATGGGAAGCGAGAATTCTACCATTGAACCACCAATGCTCATAAAACAATGTTGTGGGCAGGGGATTTAAAAATGGCTACCCATGGTCATGTTGACATTTTGGAATGATCTAAATAATATATTCTAAATGTCATTCTTTTGGCAGAATTCTACTGCACTGGCTGAGAATCGGACCCAGATCTCTCGCATGGGAAGCGAGAATTCTACCATTGAACCACCAATGCTCATTGAACTCCAATGTGGGCAGGGGATTTAAAAATGGCCGCTTATGGTCATGTTGAAATCTTGGAATGATTTAGATACATTATTCTAAATGTCATTTTTCAGGCAGAATTCTACTGCACTGGCTGGGAATCGGTCCCAGATCTCTCGCATGGCAAGGGAGAATTCTACCATTGAACCACCAATGCTCATAAAACAATGTTGTGGGCAGGGGATTTAAAAATGGCCACCCATGGTCATGTTGACATTTTGGAATGATCTAAATAAAATATTCTAAATGTCATTTTTCAGGCAGAATTCTACTGCACTGGCTGGGAATCGGACCCAGATCTCTCGCATGGCAAGCGAGAATTCTACCATTGAACCATCAATGCTCATAGAACTCCAATGTGGGCAGGGGATTTTAAAATGGCCGCTTATGGTCAAGTTGAAATTTAGGAATGATTTAATTACAATATTCTAAATGTCATTTTTAAGGCAGAATTCTACTGCACTGGGTGGGAATAGGTCCCAGATCTCTCGCATGGCAAGCGAGAATTCTACCATTGAACCACCAATGCTCATAGAACCCCAATGTGTGAAGGGGATTTAAAAATGGCCGCTTATGGTCAAGTTGAAACTTTGGAATGATTTAATTACAATATTCTAAATGTCATTTTTTGGGCAGAATTCTACTGCACTGGCTGGGAATCGGACCCAGATCTCTCGCATGGGAAGCGAGAATTCTACCATTGAACCACCAATGCTCATAAAACAATGTTGTGGGCAGGGGATTTAAAAATGGCCACCCATGATCATGTTGACATTTTGGAATGATCTAAATAAAATATTCTAAATGTCATTTTTCAGGCAGAATTCTACTGCACTGGCTGGGAATCGGACCCAGATCTCTCGCATGGGAAGCGAGAATTCTACCATTGAACCACCAATGCTCATAAAACAATGTTGTGGGCAGGGGATTTAAAAATGGCCACCCATGGTCATGTTGACATTTTGGAATGATCTAAATAATATATTCTAAATGTCGTTCTTTGGGCAGAATTCTACTGCACTGGCTGGGAATCGGACCCAGATCTCTCGCATGGGAAGCGAGAATTCTACCATTGAACCACCAATGCTCATTGAACTCCAATGTGGGCAGGGGATTTAAAAATGGCCGCTTATGGTCATGTTGAAATCTTGGAATGATTTAGATACATTATTCTAAATGTCATTTTTCAGGCAGAATTCTACTGCACTGGCTGGGAATCAGACCCAGATCTCTCGCATGGGAAGCGAGAATTCTACCATTGAACCACCAATGCTCATAGAACTCCAATGTGGGCAGGGGATTTAAAAATGGCCGCTTATGGTCAAGTTGAAATTTTGGAATGATTTAATTACAATATTCTAAATGTCATTTTTCAGGCAAAATTCTACTGCACTGGCTGGGAATCGGACACAGATCTCTCGCAAGGGAAGCATGAATTCTACCATTGAACCACCAATGCTCATAGATCTCCAATGTGGGCAGGAGATTTGAAAATGGCCGCCTATGGTCATGTTGAAATTTTGGAATGATCTATATAAAAATTTCTAAATGTCATTTTTCAGGCAGAATTCTACTGCACTGGCTGGGAATCGGACCCAGATCTCTCGCATGGCAAGCGAGAATTCTACCATTGAACCACCAATGCTCATAGAACTCCAATGTGGGAAGGGGATTTAAAAATGGCCGCTTATGGTCAAGTTGAAATTTTGGAATGATTTAATTACAATATTGTAAATGTCATTTTTCAGGCAGAATTCTACTGCACTGGCTGGGAATCGGACCCAGATCTCTCGCATGGCAAGCGAGAATTCTACCATTGAACCACCAATGCTCATAGAACTCCAATGTGGGCAGGGGATTTAAAAATGGCCGCTTATGGTCATGTTGAAATCTTGGAATGATTTAGATACATTATTCTAAATGTCATTTTTCAGGCAGAATTCTACTGCACTGGCTGGGAATCGGACCCAGATCTCTCGCATGGCAAGCGAGAATTCTACCATTGAACCACCAATGCTCATAGAACTCCAATGTGGGCAGGGGATTTAAAAATGGCCGCTTATGGTCAAGTTGAAATTTAGGAATGATTTAATTACATTATTCTAAATGTCATTTTTCAGACAGAATTCTACTGCACTGGCTGGGAATCGGACACAGATCTCTCGCATGGGAATCATGAATTCTACCATTGAACCACCAACGCTCATAGATTTCCAATCTGGGCAGGGGATTTGAAAATGGCCACCTATGGTCATGTTGACATTTTGGAATGATCTATATAAAAATTTCTAAATGTCATTTTTCAGGCAGAATTCTACTGCACTGGCTGGGAATCGGACCCAGATCTCTCGCATGGCAAGCGAGAATTCTACCATTGAACCAACAATGCTCATAGAACTCCGATGTGGGAAGGGGATTTAAAAATGGCCGCTTATGGTCATGTTGAAATTTTGGAATGATTTAATTACAATATTCTAAATGTCATTTTTCAGGCAGAATTCTACTGCACTGGCTGGGAATCGGACCCAGATCTCTCGCATTGCAAGAGAGAATTCTACCATTGAACCACCAATGCTCATACAACAATATTGTAGGCAGGGGATTTAAAAATGGCCACCTATGGTCATGTTGACATTTTGGAATGATCTAAATAAAATATTCTAAATGTCATTCTTTGGGCAGAATTCTACTGCACTGGCTGGGAATCGGACACAGATCTCTCGCATGGCAAGCGAGAATTCTACCATTGAACCACCAATGCTCATACAACAATATTGTAGGCAGGGGATTTAAAAATGGCCACCTATGGATATGTTGATATTTTGGAATGATCTAAATAAAATATTCTAAATGTCATTCTTTGGGCAGAATTCTACAGCACCGGCTGGGAATCGGACACAGATCTCTCGCATGTCAAGCGAGAATTCTACCATTGAACCATCAATGATCATAGAACTCCAATGTGGGCAGGGGATTTCAAAATGGCCGCTTATGGTCAAGTTGAAATTTAGGAATGATTTAATTACATTATTCTAAATGTCATTTTTTGGGCAGAATTCTACTGCACTGGCTGGGAATCGGACCCAGATCTCTCGCATGGGAAGCGAGAATTCTACCATTGAACCACCAATGCTCATAAAACAATGTTGTGGGCAGGGGCTTTAAAAATGGCCACCCATGGTCATGTTGACATTTTGGAATGATCTAAATAAAATATTCTAAATGTCATTTTTCAGGCAGAATTCTACTGCACTGGCTGGGAATCGGACCCAGATCTCTCGCATGGCAAGCGAGAATTCTACCATTGAACCATCAATGCTCATAGAACTCCAATGTGGGCAGGGGAATTAAAAATGGCCGCTTATGGTCAAGTTGAAATTTAGGAATGATTTAATTACAATATTCTAAATGTCATTTTTCAGGCAGAATTCTACTGCACTGGGTGGGAATAGGTCCCAGATCTCTCGCATGGCAAGCGAGAATTCTACCATTGAACCACCAATGCTCATAGAACTCCAATGTGGGAAGGGGATTTCAAAATGGCCGCTTATGGTCAAGTTGAAATTTAGGAATGATTTAATTACAATATTCTAAATGTCATTTTTAAGGCAGAATTCTACTGCACTGGGTGGGAATAGGTCCCAGATCTCTCGCATGGCAAGCGAGAATTCTACCATTGAACCACCAATGCTCATAGAACTCCAATGTGGGAAGGGGATTTAAAAATGGCCGCTTATGGTCAAGTTGAAATTTTGGAATGATTTAATTACAATATTCTAAATGTCATTTTTTGGGCAGAATTCTACTGCACTGGCTGGGAATCGGACCCAGATCTCTCGCATGGGAAGCGAGAATTCTACCATTGAACCACCAATGCTCATAAAACAATGTTGTGGGCAGGGGATTTAAAAATGGCCACCCATGGTCATGTTGACATTTTGGAATGATCTAAATAAAATATTCTCAATGTCATTTTTCAGGCAGAATTCTACTGCACTGGCTGGGAATCGGACCCAGATCTCTCGCATGGGAAGCGAGAATTCTACCATTGAACCACCAATGCTCATAAAACAATGTTGTGGGCAGGGGATTTAAAAATGGCCACCCATGGTCATGTTGACATTTTGGAATGATCTAAATAAAATATTCTAAATGTCATTCTTTGGGCAGAATTCTACTGCACTGGCTGGGAATCGGACCCAGATCTCTCGCATGGGAAGCGAGAATTCTACCATTGAACCACCAATGCTCATTGAACTCCAATGTGGGCAGGGGATTTAAAAATGGCCGCTTATGGTCATGTTGAAATCTTGGAATGATTTAGATAAATTATTCTAAATGTCATTTTTCAGGCAGAATTCTACTGCACTGGCTGGGAATCGGACCCAGATCTCTCGCATGGCAAGGGAGAATTCTACCATTGAACCACCAATGCTCATAAAACAATGTTGTGGGCAGGGGATTTAAAAATGGCCACCCATGGTCATGTGTACATTTTGGAATGATCTAAATAAAATATTCTAAATGTCATTTTTCAGGCAGAATTCTATTGCACTGGCTGGGAATCGGACCCAGATCTCTCGCATGGCAAGCGAGAATTCTACCATTGAACCACCAATGCTCATAGATCTCCAATGTGGGCAGGGGATTTGAAAATGGCCGCCTATGGTCATGTTGAAATTTTGGAATGATTTAATTACAATATTCTAAATGTCATTTTTCAGGCAGAATTCTACTGCACTGGGTGGGAATAGGTCCCAGATCTCTCGCATGGCAAGCGAGAATTCTACCATTGAACCACCAATGCTCATAAAACAATGTTGTGGGCAGGGGATTTAAAAATGGCCACCCATGATCATGTTGACATTTTGGAATGATCTAAATAAAATATTCTAAATGTCATTTTTCAGGCAGAATTCTACTGCACTGGCTGGGAATCGGACCCAGATCTCTCGCATGGGAAGCGAGAATTCTACCATTGAACCACCAATGCTCATAAAACAATGTTGTGGGCAGGGGATTTAAAAATGGCTACCCATGGTCATGTTGACATTTTGGAATGATCTAAATAATATATTCTAAATGTCATTCTTTTGGCAGAATTCTACTGCACTGGCTGAGAATCGGACCCAGATCTCTCGCATGGGAAGCGAGAATTCTACCATTGAACCACCAATGCTCATTGAACTCCAATGTGGGCAGGGGATTTAAAAATGGCCGCTTATGGTCATGTTGAAATCTTGGAATGATTTAGATACATTATTCTAAATGTCATTTTTCAGGCAGAATTCTACTGCACTGGCTGGGAATCGGTCCCAGATCTCTCGCATGGCAAGGGAGAATTCTACCATTGAACCACCAATGCTCATAAAACAATGTTGTGGGCAGGGGATTTAAAAATGGCCACCCATGGTCATGTTGACATTTTGGAATGATCTAAATAAAACATTCTAAATGTCATTTTTCAGGCAGAATTCTACTGCACTGGCTGGGAATCGGACCCAGATCTCTCGCATGGCAAGCGAGAATTCTACCATTGAACCATCAATGCTCATAGAACTCCAATGTGGGCAGGGGATTTTAAAATGGCCGCTTATGGTCAAGTTGAAATTTAGGAATGATTTAATTACAATATTCTAAATGTCATTTTTAAGGCAGAATTCTACTGCACTGGGTGGGAATAGGTCCCAGATCTCTCGCATGGCAAGCGAGAATTCTACCATTGAACCACCAATGCTCATAGAACCCCAATGTGTGAAGGGGATTTAAAAATGGCCGCTTATGGTCAAGTTGAAACTTTGGAATGATTTAATTACAATATTCTAAATGTCATTTTTTGGGCAGAATTCTACTGCACTGGCTGGGAATCGGACCCAGATCTCTCGCATGGGAAGCGAGAATTCTACCATTGAACCACCAATGCTCATAAAACAATGTTGTGGGCAGGGGATTTAAAAATGGCCACCCATGATCATGTTGACATTTTGGAATGATCTAAATAAAATATTCTAAATGTCATTTTTCAGGCAGAATTCTACTGCACTGGCTGGGAATCGGACCCAGATCTCTCGCATGGGAAGCGAGAATTCTACCATTGAACCACCAATGCTCATAAAACAATGTTGTGGGCAGGGGATTTAAAAATGGCCACCCATGGTCATGTTGACATTTTGGAATGATCTAAATAATATATTCTAAATGTCATTCTTTGGGCAGAATTCTACTGCACTGGCTGGGAATCGGACCCAGATCTCTCGCATGGGAAGCGAGAATTCTACCATTGAACCACCAATGCTCATTGAACTCCAATGTGGGCAGGGGATTTAAAAATGGCCGCTTATGGTCATTTTGAAATCTTGGAATGATTTAGATACATTATTCTAAATGTCATTTTTCAGGCAGAATTCTACTGCACTGGCTGGGAATCAGACCCAGATCTCTCGCATGGGAAGCGAGAATTCTACCATTGAACCACCAATGCTCATAGAACTCCAATGTGGGCAGGGGATTTAAAAATGGCCGCTTATGGTCAAGTTGAAATTTTGGAATGATTTAATTACAATATTCTAAATGTCATTTTTCAGGCAAAATTCTACTGCACTGGCTGGGAATCGGACACAGATCTCTCGCAAGGGAAGCATGAATTCTACCATTGAACCACCAATGCTCATAGATCTCCAATGTGGGCAGGAGATTTGAAAATGGCCGCCTATGGTCATGTTGAAATTTTGGAATGATTTAATTACAATATTCTAAATGTCATTTTTCAGGGAGAATTCTACTGCACTGGGTGGGAATAGGTCCCAGATCTCTCGCATGGCAAGCGAGAATTCTACCATTGAACCACCAATGCTCAAAGAACCCCAATGTGGGAAGGGGATTTAAAAATGGCCGCTTATGGTCAAGTTGAAATTTTGGAATGATTTAATTACAATATTCTAAATGTCATTTTTCAGGCAAAATTCTACTGCACTGGCTGGGAATCGGACACAGATCTCTCGCATGGGAAGCATGAATTCTACCATTGAACCACCAATGCTCATAGATCTCCAATGTGGGCAGGGGATTTGAAAATGGCCGCCTATGGTCATGTTGAAATTTTGGAATGATTTAATTACAATATTCTAAATGTCATTTTTCAGGGAGAATTCTACTGCACTGGGTGGGAATAGGTCCCAGATCTCTCGCATGGCAAGCGAGAATTCTACCATTGAACCACCAATGCTCATAGAACTCCAATGTGGGAAGGGGATTTAAAAATGGCCGCTTATGGTCAAGTTGAAATTTTGGAATGATTTAATTACAATATTCTAAATGTCATTTTTTGGGCAGAATTCTACTGCACTGGCTGGGAATCGGACCCAGATCTCTCGCATGGGAAGCGAGAATTCTACCATTGAACCACCAATGCTCATAAAACAATGTTGTGGGCAGGGGATTTAAAAATGGCCACCCATGGTCATGTTGACATTTTGGAATGATCTAAATAAAATATTCTCAATGTCATTTTTCAGGCAGAATTCTACTGCACTGGCTGGGAATCGGACCCAGATCTCTCGCATGGGAAGCGAGAATTCTACCATTGAACCACCAATGCTCATAAAACAATGTTGTGGGCAGGGGATTTAAAAATGGCCACCCATGATCATGTTGACATTTTGGAATGATCTAAATAAAATATTCTAAATGTCATTTTTCAGGCAGAATTCTACTGCACTGGCTGGGAATCGGACCCAGATCTCTCGCATGGGAAGCGAGAATTCTACCATTGAACCACCAATGCTCATAAAACAATGTTGTGGGCAGGGGATTTAAAAATGGCCACCCATGATCATGTTGACATTTTGGAATGATCTAAATAAAATATTCTAAATGTCATTTTTCAGGCAGAATTCTACTGCACTGGCTGGGAATCGGACCCAGATCTCTCGCATGGGAAGCGAGAATTCTACCATTGAACCACCAATGCTCATAAAACAATGTTGTGGGCAGGGGATTTAAAAATGGCCACCCATGGTCATGTTGACATTTTGGAATGATCTAAATAATATATTCTAAATGTCATTCTTTGGGCAGAATTCTACTGCACTGGCTGGGAATCGGACCCAGATCTCTCGCATGGGAAGCGAGAATTCTACCATTGAACCACCAATGCTCATTGAACTCCAATGTGGGCAGGGGATTTAAAAATGGCCGCTTATGGTCATTTTGAAATCTTGGAATGATTTAGATACATTATTCTAAATGTCATTTTTCAGGCAGAATTCTACTGCACTGGCTGGGAATCAGACCCAGATCTCTCGCATGGGAAGCGAGAATTCTACCATTGAACCACCAATGCTCATAGAACTCCAATGTGGGCAGGGGATTTAAAAATGGCCGCTTATGGTCAAGTTGAAATTTTGGAATGATTTAATTACAATATTCTAAATGTCATTTTTCAGGCAAAATTCTACTGCACTGGCTGGGAATCGGACACAGATCTCTCGCAAGGGAAGCATGAATTCTACCATTGAACCACCAATGCTCATAGATCTCCAATGTGGGCAGGAGATTTGAAAATGGCCGCCTATGGTCATGTTGAAATTTTGGAATGATTTAATTACAATATTCTAAATGTCATTTTTCAGGGAGAATTCTACTGCACTGGGTGGGAATAGGTCCCAGATCTCTCGCATGGCAAGCGAGAATTCTACCATTGAACCACCAATGCTCAAAGAACCCCAATGTGGGAAGGGGATTTAAAAATGGCCGCTTATGGTCAAGTTGAAATTTTGGAATGATTTAATTACAATATTCTAAATGTCATTTTTCAGGCAAAATTCTACTGCACTGGCTGGGAATCGGACACAGATCTCTCGCATGGGAAGCATGAATTCTACCATTGAACCACCAATGCTCATAGATCTCCAATGTGGGCAGGGGATTTGAAAATGGCCGCCTATGGTCATGTTGAAATTTTGGAATGATTTAATTACAATATTCTAAATGTCATTTTTCAGGGAGAATTCTACTGCACTGGGTGGGAATAGGTCCCAGATCTCTCGCATGGCAAGCGAGAATTCTACCATTGAACCACCAATGCTCATAGAACTCCAATGTGGGAAGGGGATTTAAAAATGGCCGCTTATGGTCAAGTTGAAATTTTGGAATGATTTAATTACAATATTCTAAATGTCATTTTTTGGGCAGAATTCTACTGCACTGGCTGGGAATCGGACCCAGATCTCTCGCATGGGAAGCGAGAATTCTACCATTGAACCACCAATGCTCATAAAACAATGTTGTGGGCAGGGGATTTAAAAATGGCCACCCATGGTCATGTTGACATTTTGGAATGATCTAAATAAAATATTCTCAATGTCATTTTTCAGGCAGAATTCTACTGCACTGGCTGGGAATCGGACCCAGATCTCTCGCATGGGAAGCGAGAATTCTACCATTGAACCACCAATGCTCATAAAACAATGTTGTGGGCAGGGGATTTAAAAATGGCCACCCATGGTCATGTTGACATTTTGGAATGATCTAAATAAAATATTCTAAATGTCATTCTTTGGGCAGAATTCTACTGCACTGGCTGGGAATCGGACCCAGATCTCTCGCATGGGAAGCGAGAATTCTACCATTGAACCACCAATGCTCATTGAACTCCAATGTGGGCAGGGGATTTAAAAATGGCCGCTTATGGTCATGTTGAAATCTTGGAATGATTTAGATAAATTATTCTAAATGTCATTTTTCAGGCAGAATTCTACTGCACTGGCTGGGAATCGGACCCAGATCTCTCGCATGGCAAGGGAGAATTCTACCATTGAACCACCAATGCTCATAAAACAATGTTGTGGGCAGGGGATTTAAAAATGGCCACCCATGGTCATGTGTACATTTTGGAATGATCTAAATAAAATATTCTAAATGTCATTTTTCAGGCAGAATTCTATTGCACTGGCTGGGAATCGGACCCAGATCTCTCGCATGGCAAGCGAGAATTCTACCATTGAACCACCAATGCTCATAGATCTCCAATGTGGGCAGGGGATTTGAAAATGGCCGCCTATGGTCATGTTGAAATTTTGGAATGATTTAATTACAATATTCTAAATGTCATTTTTCAGGCAGAATTCTACTGCACTGGGTGGGAATAGGTCCCAGATCTCTCGCATGGCAAGCGAGAATTCTACCATTGAACCACCAATGCTCATAAAACAATGTTGTGGGCAGGGGATTTAAAAATGGCCACCCATGATCATGTTGACATTTTGGAATGATCTAAATAAAATATTCTAAATGTCATTTTTCAGGCAGAATTCTACTGCACTGGCTGGGAATCGGACCCAGATCTCTCGCATGGGAAGCGAGAATTCTACCATTGAACCACCAATGCTCATAAAACAATGTTGTGGGCAGGGGATTTAAAAATGGCTACCCATGGTCATGTTGACATTTTGGAATGATCTAAATAATATATTCTAAATGTCATTCTTTTGGCAGAATTCTACTGCACTGGCTGAGAATCGGACCCAGATCTCTCGCATGGGAAGCGAGAATTCTACCATTGAACCACCAATGCTCATTGAACTCCAATGTGGGCAGGGGATTTAAAAATGGCCGCTTATGGTCATGTTGAAATCTTGGAATGATTTAGATACATTATTCTAAATGTCATTTTTCAGGCAGAATTCTACTGCACTGGCTGGGAATCGGTCCCAGATCTCTCGCATGGCAAGGGAGAATTCTACCATTGAACCACCAATGCTCATAGAACCCCAATGTGGGAAGGGGATTTAAAAATGGCCGCTTATGGTCAAGTTGAAACTTTGGAATGATTTAATTACAATATTCTAAATGTAATTTTTCAGGCAGAATTCTACTGCACTGGCTGGGAATCGGACCCAGATCTCTCGCATGGGAAGCGAGAATTCTACCATTGAACCACCAATGCTCATAAAACAATGTTGTGGGCAGGGGATTTAAAAATGGCCACCCATGGTCATGTTGACATTTTGGAATGATCTAAATAATATATTCTAAATGTCATTCTTTGGGCAGAATTCTACTGCACTGGCTGGGAATCGGACCCAGATCTCTCGCATGGGAAGCGAGAATTCTACCATTGAACCACCAATGCTCATTGAACTCCAATGTGGGCAGGGGATTTAAAAATGGCCGCTTATGGTCATGTTGAAATCTTGGAATGATTTAGATACATTATTCTAAATGTCATTTTTCAGGCAGAATTCTACTGCACTGGCTGGGAATCGGACCCAGATCTCTCGCATGGCAAGCGAGAATTCTACCATTGAACCACCAATGCTCATAAAACAATGTTGTGGGCAGGGGATTTAAAAATGGCCACCCATGGTCATGTTGACATTTTGGAATGATCTAAATAAAATATTCTAAATGTCATTTTTCAGGCAGAATTCTACTGCACTGGCTGGGAATCGGACCCAGATCTCTCGCATGGCAAGCTAGAATTCTACCATTGAACCATCAATGCTCATAGAACTCCAATGTGGGCAGGGGATTTGAAAATGGCCGCTTATGGTCAAGTTGAAATTTTGGAATGATTTAATTACAATATTCTAAATGTAATTTTTCAGGCAGAATTCTACTGCACTGGGTGGGAATAGGTCCCAGATCTCTCGCATGGCAAGCGAGAATTCTACCATTGAACCACCAATGCTCATAAAACAATGTTGTGGGCAGGGGATTTAAAAATGGCCACCCATGGTCATGTTGACATTTTGGAATGAGCTAAATAAAATATTCTAAATGTCATTCTTTGGGCAGAATTCTACTTCACTGGCTGGGAATCGGACCCAGATCTCTCGCATGGCAAGCGAGAATTCTACCATTGAACCACCAATGCTCATTGAACTCCAATGTGGGCAGGGGATTTAAAAATGGCCGCTTATGGTCATGTTGAAATCTTGGAATGATTTAGATAAATTATTCTAAATGTCATTTTTCAGGCAGAATTCTACTGCACTGGCTGGGAATCCGTCCCAGATCTCTCGCATGGCAAGGGAGAATTCTACCATTGAACCACCAATGCTCATAAAACAATGTTGTGGGCAGGGGATTTAAAAATGGCCACCCATGGTCATGTTGACATTTTGGAATGATCTAAATAAAATATTCTAAATGTCATTTTTCAGGCAGAATTCTACTGCACTGGCTGGGAATCAGACCCAGATCTCTCGCATGGCAAGCGAGAATTCTACCATTGAACCACCAATGCTCATAGAACTCCAATGTGGGAAGGGGATTTAAAAATGGCCGATTATGGTCAAGTTGAAATTTTGGAATGATTTAATTACAATATTGTAAATGTCATTTTTCAGGCAGAATTCTACTGCACTGGCTGGGAATCGGACCCAGATCTCTCGCATGGCAAGCGAGAATTCTACCATTGAACCACCAATGCTCATAGAACTCCAATGTGGGCAGGGGATTTAAAAATGGCCGCTTATGGTCATGTTGAAATCTTGGAATGATTTAGATACATTATTCTAAATGTCATTTTTCAGGCAGAATTCTACTGCACTGGCTGGGAATCGGACCCAGATCTCTCGCATGGCAAGCGAGAATTCTACCATTGAACCACCAATGCTCATAGAACTCCAATCTGGGCAGGGGATTTAAAAATGGCCGCTTATGGTCAAGTTGAAATTTAGGAATGATTTAATTACATTATTCTAAATGTCATTTTTCAGACAGAATTCTACTGCACTGGCTGGGAATCGGACACAGATCTCTCGCATGGGAAGCATGAATTCTACCATTGAACCACCAACGCTCATAGATTTCCAATCTGGGCAGGGGATTTGAAAATGGCCACCTATGGTCATGTTGACATTTTGGAATGATCTATATAAAAATTTCTAAATGTCATTTTTCAGGCAGAATTCTACTGCACTGGCTGGGAATCGGACCCAGATCTCTCGCATGGCAAGCGAGAATTCTACCATTGAACCAACAATGCTCATAGAACTCCGATGTGGGAAGGGGATTTAAAAATGGCCGCTTATGGTCATGTTGAAATTTTGGAATGATTTAATTACAATATTCTAAATGTCATTTTTCAGGCAGAATTCTACTGCACTGGCTGGGAATCGGACCCAGATCTCTCGCATTGCAAGAGAGAATTCTACCATTGAACCACCAATGCTCATACAACAATATTGTAGGCAGGGGATTTAAAAATGGCCACCTATGGTCATGTTGACATTTTGGAATGATCTAAATAAAATATTCTAAATGTCATTCTTTGGGCAGAATTCTACTGCACTGGCTGGGAATCGGACCCAGATCTCTCGCATGGCAAGCGAGAATTCTACCATTGAACCACCAATGCTCATACAACAATATTGTAGGCAGGGGATTTAAAAATGGCCACCTATGGATATGTTGATATTTTGGAATGATCTAAATAAAATATTCTATATGTCATTCTTTGGGCAGAATTCTACTGCACCGGCTGGGAATCGGACCCAGATCTCTCGCATGTCAAGCGAGAATTCTACCATTGAACCATCAATGATCATAGAACTCCAATGTGGGCAGGGGATTTCAAAATGGCCGCTTATGGTCAAGTTGAAATTTAGGAATGATTTAATTACAATATTCTAAATGTCATTTTTCAGGCAGAATTCTACTGCACTGGGTGGGAATAGGTCCCAGATCTCTCGCATGGCAAGCGAGAATTCTACCATTGAACCACCAATGCTCATAGAACTCCAATGTGGGAAGGGGATTTCAAAATGGCCGCTTATGGTCAAGTTGAAATTTAGGAATGATTTAATTACAATATTCTAAATGTCATTTTTCAGGCAGAATTCTACTGCACTGGGTGGGAATAGGTCCCAGATCTCTCGCATGGCAAGCGAGAATTCTACCATTGAACCACCAATGCTCATAGAACTCCAATGTGGGAAGGGGATTTAAAAATGGCCGCTTATGGTCAAGTTGAAATTTTGGAATGATTTAATTACAATATTCTAAATGTCATTTTTTGGGCAGAATTCTACTGCACTGGCTGGGAATCGGACCCAGATCTCTCGCATGGGAAGCGAGAATTCTACCATTGAACCACCAATGCTCATAAAACAATGTTGTGGGCAGGGGATTTAAAAATGGCCACCCATGGTCATGTTGACATTTTGGAATGATCTAAATAAAATATTCTCAATGTCATTTTTCAGGCAGAATTCTACTGCACTGGCTGGGAATCGGACCCAGATCTCTCGCATGGGAAGCGAGAATTCTACCATTGAACCACCAATGCTCATAAAACAATGTTGTGGGCAGGGGATTTAAAAATGGCCACCCATGGTCATGTTGACATTTTGGAATGATCTAAATAAAATATTCTAAATGTCATTCTTTGGGCAGAATTCTACTGCACTGGCTGGGAATCGGACCCAGATCTCTCGCATGGGAAGCGAGAATTCTACCATTGAACCACCAATGCTCATTGAACTCCAATGTGGGCAGGGGATTTAAAAATGGCCGCTTATGGTCATGTTGAAATCTTGGAATGATTTAGATAAATTATTCTAAATGTCATTTTTCAGGCAGAATTCTACTGCACTGGCTGGGAATCGGACCCAGATCTCTCGCATGGCAAGGGAGAATTCTACCATTGAACCACCAATGCTCATAAAACAATGTTGTGGGCAGGGGATTTAAAAATGGCCACCCATGGTCATGTGTACATTTTGGAATGATCTAAATAAAATATTCTAAATGTCATTTTTCAGGCAGAATTCTATTGCACTGGCTGGGAATCGGACCCAGATCTCTCGCATGGCAAGCGAGAATTCTACCATTGAACCACCAATGCTCATAGATCTCCAATGTGGGCAGGGGATTTGAAAATGGCCGCCTATGGTCATGTTGAAATTTTGGAATGATTTAATTACAATATTCTAAATGTCATTTTTCAGGCAGAATTCTACTGCACTGGGTGGGAATAGGTCCCAGATCTCTCGCATGGCAAGCGAGAATTCTACCATTGAACCACCAATGCTCATAAAACAATGTTGTGGGCAGGGGATTTAAAAATGGCCACCCATGATCATGTTGACATTTTGGAATGATCTAAATAAAATATTCTAAATGTCATTTTTCAGGCAGAATTCTACTGCACTGGCTGGGAATCGGACCCAGATCTCTCGCATGGGAAGCGAGAATTCTACCATTGAACCACCAATGCTCATTGAACTCCAATGTGGGCAGGGGATTTAAAAATGGCCGCTTATGGTCATGTTGAAATCTTGGAATGATTTAGATACATTATTCTAAATGTCATTTTTCAGGCAGAATTCTACTGCACTGGCTGGGAATCGGACCCAGATCTCTCGCATGGCAAGCGAGAATTCTACCATTGAACCACCAATGCTCATAAAACAATGTTGTGGGCAGGGGATTTAAAAATGGCCACCCATGGTCATGTTGACATTTTGGAATGATCTAAATAAAATATTCTAAATGTCATTTTTCAGGCAGAATTCTACTGCATTGGCTGGGAATCGGACCCAGATCTCTCGCATGGCAAGCTAGAATTCTACCATTGAACCATCAATGCTCATAGAACTCCAATGTGGGCAGGGGATTTGAAAATGGCCGCTTATGGTCAAGTTGAAATTTTGGAATGATTTAATTACAATATTCTAAATGTCATTTTTCAGGCAGAATTCTACTGCACTGGGTGGGAATAGGTCCCAGATCTCTCGCATGGCAAGCGAGAATTCTACCATTGAACCACCAATGCTCATAAAACAATGTTGTGGGCAGGGGATTTAAAAATGGCCACCCATGGTCATGTTGACATTTTGGAATGATCTAAATAAAATATTCTAAATGTCATTTTTCAGGCAGAATTCTACTGCACTGGCTGGGAATCGGACCCAGATCTCTCGCATGGGAAGCGAGAATTCTACCATTGAACCACCAATGCTCATAAAACAATGTTGTGGGCAGGGGATATAAAAATGGCCACCCATGGTCATGTTGACATTTTGGAATGAGCTAAATAAAATATTCTAAATGTCATTCTTTGGGCAGAATTCTACTGCACTGGCTGGGAATCGGACCCAGATCTCTCGCATGGCAAGCGAGAATTCTACCATTGAACCACCAATGCTCATTGAACTCCAATGTGGGCAGGGGATTTAAAAATGGCCGCTTATGGTCATGTTGAAATCTTGGAATGATTTAGATAAATTATTCTAAATGTCATTTTTCAGGCAGAATTCTACTGCACTGGCTGGGAATCCGTCCCAGATCTCTCGCATGGCAAGGGAGAATTCTACCATTGAACCACCAATGCTCATAAAACAATGTTGTGGGCAGGGGATTTAAAAATGGCCACCCATGGTCATGTTGACATTTTGGAATGATCTAAATAAAATATTCTAAATGTAATTTTTGAGGCAGAATTCTACTGCACTGGCTGGGAATCAGACCCAGATCTCTCGCATGGCAAGCGAGAATTCTACCATTGAACCACCAATGCTCATAGAACTCCAATGTGGGAAGGGGATTTAAAAATGGCCGCTTATGGTCAAGTTGAAATTTTGGAATGATTTAATTACAATATTGTAAATGTCATTTTTTGGGCAGAATTCTACTGCACTGGCTGGGAATCGGACCCAGATCTCTCGCATGGGAAGCGAGAATTCTACCATTGAACCACCAATGCTCATAAAACAATGTTGTGGGCAGGGGATTTAAAAATGGCCACCCATGGTCATGTTGACATTTTGGAATGATCTAAATAAAATATTCTCAATGTCATTTTTCAGGCAGAATTCTACTGCACTGGCTGGGAATCGGACCCAGATCTCTCGCATGGGAAGCGAGAATTCTACCATTGAACCACCAATGCTCATAGATCTCCAATGTGGGCAGGGGATTTAAAAATGGCCACCCATGGTCATGTTGACATTTTGGAATGATCTAAATAAAATATTCTAAATGTCATTCTTTGGGCAGAATTCTACTGCACTGGCTGGGAATCGGACCCAGATCTCTCGCATGGGAAGCGAGAATTCTACCATTGAACCACCAATGCTCATTGAACTCCAATGTGGGCAGGGGATTTAAAAATGGCCGCTTATGGTCATGTTGAAATCTTGGAATGATTTAGATAAATTATTCTAAATGTCATTTTTCAGGCAGAATTCTACTGCACTGGCTGGGAATCGGACCCAGATCTCTCGCATGGCAAGGGAGAATTCTACCATTGAACCACCAATGCTCATAAAACAATGTTGTGGGCAGGGGATTTAAAAATGGCCACCCATGGTCATGTGTACATTTTGGAATGATCTAAATAAAATATTCTAAATGTCATTTTTCAGGCAGAATTCTATTGCACTGGCTGGGAATCGGACCCAGATCTCTCGCATGGCAAGCGAGAATTCTACCATTGAACCACCAATGCTCATAGATCTCCAATGTGGGCAGGGGATTTGAAAATGGCCGCCTATGGTCATGTTGAAATTTTGGAATGATTTAATTACAATATTCTAAATGTCATTTTTCAGGCAGAATTCTACTGCACTGGGTGGGAATAGGTCCCAGATCTCTCGCATGGCAAGCGAGAATTCTACCATTGAACCACCAATGCTCATAAAACAATGTTGTGGGCAGGGGATTTAAAAATGGCAACCCATGATCATGTTGACATTTTGGAATGATCTAAATAAAATATTCTAAATGTCATTTTTCAGGCAGAATTCTACTGCACTGGCTGGGAATCGGACCCAGATCTCTCGCATGGGAAGCGAGAATTCTACCATTGAACCACCAATGCTCATAAAACAATGTTGTGGGCAGGGGATTTAAAAATGGCTACCCATGGTCATGTTGACATTTTGGAATGATCTAAATAATATATTCTAAATGTCATTCTTTGGGCAGAATTCTACTGCACTGGCTGAGAATCGGACCCAGATCTCTCGCATGGGAAGCGAGAATTCTACCATTGAACCACCAATGCTCATTGAACTCCAATGTGGGCAGGGGATTTAAAAATGGCCGCTTATGGTCATGTTGAAATCTTGGAATGATTTAGATACATTATTCTAAATGTCATTTTTCAGGCAGAATTCTACTGCACTGGCTGGGAATCGGTCCCAGATCTCTCGCATGGCAAGGGAGAATTCTACCATTGAACCACCAATGCCCATAAAACAATGTTGTGGGCAGGGGATTTAAAAATGGCCACCCATGGTCATGTTGACATTTTGGAATGATCTAAATAAAATATTCTAAATGTCATTTTTCAGGCAGAATTCTACTGCACTGGCTGGGAATCGGACCCAGATCTCTCGCATGGCAAGCGAGAATTCTACCATTGAACCATCAATGCTCATAGAACTCCAATGTGGGCAGGGGATTTTAAAATGGCCGCTTATGGTCAAGTTGAAATTTAGGAATGATTTAATTACAATATTCTAAATGTCATTTTTAAGGCAGAATTCTACTGCACTGGGTGGGAATAGGTCCCAGATCTCTCGCATGGCAAGCGAGAATTCTACCATTGAACCACCAATGCTCATAGAACCCCAATGTGTGAAGGGGATTTAAAAATGGCCGCTTATGGTCAAGTTGAAACTTTGGAATGATTTAATTACAATATTCTAAATGTCATTTTTTGGGCGGAATTCTACTGCACTGGCTGGGAATCGGACCCAGATCTCTCGCATGGGAAGCGAGAATTCTACCATTGAACCACCAATGCTCATAAAACAATGTTGTGGGCAGGGGATTTAAAAATGGCCACCCATGGTCATGTTGACATTTTGGAATGATCTAAATAAAATATTCTCAATGTCATTTTTCAGGCAGAATTCTACTGCACTGGCTGGGAATCGGACCCAGATCTCTCGCATGGGAAGCGAGAATTCTACCATTGAACCACCAATGCTCATAAAACAATGTTGTGGGCAGGGGATTTAAAAATGGCCACCCATGGTCATGTTGACATTTTGGAATGATCTAAATAAAATATTCTAAATGTCATTCTTTGGGCAGAATTCTACTGCACTGGCTGGGAATCGGACCCAGATCTCTCGCATGGGAAGCGAGAATTCTACCATTGAACCACCAATGCTCATTGAACTCCAATGTGGGCAGGGGATTTAAAAATGGCCGCTTATGGTCATGTTGAAATCTTGGAATGATTTAGATAAATTATTCTAAATGTCATTTTTCAGGCAGAATTCTACTGCACTGGCTGGGAATCGGACCCAGATCTCTCGCATGGCAAGGGAGAATTCTACCGTTGAACCACCAATGCTCATAAAACAATGTTGTGGGCAGGGGATTTAAAAATGGCCACCCATGGTCATGTGTACATTTTGGAATGATCTAAATAAAATATTCTAAATGTCATTTTTCAGGCAGAATTCTATTGCACTGGCTGGGAATCGGACCCAGATCTCTCGCATGGCAAGCGAGAATTCTACCATTGAACCACCAATGCTCATAGATCTCCAATGTGGGCAGGGGATTTGAAAATGGCCGCCTATGGTCATGTTGACATTTTGGAATGATTTAATTACAATATTCTAAATGTCATTTTTCAGGCAGAATTCTACTGCACTGGGTGGGAATAGGTCCCAGATCTCTCGCATGGCAAGCGAGAATTCTACCATTGAACCACCAATGCTCATAAAACAATGTTGTGGGCAGGGGATTTAAAAATGGCCACCCATGATCATGTTGACATTTTGGAATGATCTAAATAAAATATTCTAAATGTCATTTTTCAGGCAGAATTCTACTGCACTGGCTGGGAATCGGACCCAGATCTCTCGCATGGGAAGCGAGAATTCTACCATTGAACCACCAATGCTCATAAAACAATGTTGTGGGCAGGGGATTTAAAAATGGCTACCCATGGTCATGTTGACATTTTGGAATGATCTAAATAATATATTCTAAATGTCATTCTTTGGGCAGAATTCTACTGCACTGGCTGAGAATCGGACCCAGATCTCTCGCATGGGAAGCGAGAATTCTACCATTGAACCACCAATGCTCATTGAACTCCAATGTGGGCAGGGGATTTAAAAATGGCCGCTTATGGTCATGTTGAAATCTTGGAATGATTTAGATACATTATTCTAAATGTCATTTTTCAGGCAGAATTCTACTGCACTGGCTGGGAATCGGTCCCAGATCTCTCGCATGGCAAGGGAGAATTCTACCATTGAACCACCAATGCCCATAAAACAATGTTGTGGGCAGGGGATTTAAAAATGGCCACCCATGGTCATGTTGACATTTTGGAATGATCTAAATAAAATATTCTAAATGTCATTTTTCAGGCAGAATTCTACTGCACTGGCTGGGAATCGGACCCAGATCTCTCGCATGGCAAGCGAGAATTCTACCATTGAACCACCAATGCTCATAGAACCCCAATGTGTGAAGGGGATTTAAAAATGGCCGCTTATGGTCAAGTTGAAACTTTGGAATGATTTAATTACAATATTCTAAATGTCATTTTTTGGGCGGAATTCTACTGCACTGGCTGGGAATCGGACCCAGATCTCTCGCATGGGAAGCGAGAATTCTACCATTGAACCACCAATGCTCATAAAACAATGTTGTGGGCAGGGGATTTAAAAATGGCCACCCATGGTCATGTTGACATTTTGGAATGATCTAAATAAAATATTCTCAATGTCATTTTTCAGGCAGAATTCTACTGCACTGGCTGGGAATCGGACCCAGATTCTAAATGTCATTTTTCAGGCAGAATTCTACTGCACTGGGTGGGAATAGGACCCAGATCTCTCGCATGGCAAGCGAGAATTCTACCATTGAATCACCAATGCTCATAGAACTCCAATGTGGGAAGGGGAGTTAAAAATGGCCGCTTATGGTCAAGTTGAAATTTTGGAATGATTTAATTACAATATTGTAAATGTCATTTTTCAGGCAGAATTCTACTGCACTGGCTGGGAATCGGACCCAGATCTCTCGCATGGCAAGCGAGAATTCTACCATTGAACCACCAATGCTCATACAAGAATATTGTAGGCAGGGGATTTAAAAATGGCCACCTATGGTCATGTTGACATTTTGGAATGATCTAAATAAAATATTCTAAATGTCATTCTTTGGGCAGAATTCTACTGCACTGGCTGGGAATCGGACCCAGATCTCTCGCATTGCAAGAGAGAATTCTACCATTGAACCACCAATGCTCATAGACCTCCAATGTCGGAAGGGGATTTAAAAATGGCCGCTTATGGTCAAGTTGAAATTTTGGAATGATTTAATTACAATATTCTAAATGTTTTTTTTCAGGCAAAATTCTACTGCACTGGCTGGGAATCGGACCCAGATCTCTCGCATGGGAAGCGAGAATTCTACCATTGAACAACCAATGCTCATTGAACTCCCATGTGGGCAGGGGATTTAAAAATGGCCGCTTATGGTCATGTTGAAATCTTGGAATGATTTAGATACATTATTCTAAATGTCATTTTTCAGGCAGAATTCTACTGCACTGGCTGGGAATCGGACCCAGATCTCTCGCATGGGAAGCGAGAATTCTACCATTGAACCACCAATGCTCATAAAACAATGTTGTGGGCAGGGGATTTAAAAATGGCCACCCATTGTCATGTTGACATTTTGGAATGATCTAAATAAAATATTCTAAATGTCATTTTTCAGGCAGAATTCTACTGCACTGGCTGGGAATCGGACCCAGATCTCTCGCATGGCAAGCGAGAATTCTACCATTGAACCACCAATGCTCATAGACCTCCAATGTCGGAAGGGGATTTAAAAATGGCCGCTTATGGTCAAGTTGGAATTTTGGAATGATTTAATTACAATATTCTAAATGTCATTTTTCAGGCAAAATTCTACTGCACTGGCTGGGAGTCGGACCCAGATCTCTCGCATGGGAAGCTTGAATTCTACCATTGAACCACCAATGCTCATTGAACTCCCATGTGGGCAGGGGATTTAAAAATGGCCGCTTATGGTCATGTTGAAATCTTGGAATGATTTAGATACATTATTCTAAATGTCATTTTTCAGGCAGAATTCTACTGCACTGGCTGGGAATCGGACCCAGATCTCTCGCATGGCAAGCGAGAATTCTACCATTGAACCACCAATGCTCATAGACCTCCAATGTGGGAAGGGGAGTTAAAAATGGCCGCTTATGGTCAAGTTGAAATTTTGGAATGATTTAATTACAATATTCTAAATGTCATTTTTCAGGCATAATTCTACTGCACTGGCTGGGAATCGGACCCAGATCTCTCGCATGGCAAGCGAGAATTCTACCATTGAACCACCAATGCTCATAGAACTCCCATGTGGGAAGGGGATTTAAAAATGGCCGCTTATGGTCAAGTTGACATTTTGGAATGATCTAAATAAAATATTCTAAATGTCATTTTTCAGGCAGAATTCTACTGCACTGGCTGGGAATCGGACCCAGATCTCTCGCATGGGAAGCGAGAATTCTACCATTGAACCACTAATGCTCATAAAACAATGTTGTGGGCAGGGGATTTAAAAATGGCCACCCATGGTCATGTTGACATTTTGGAATGATCTAAATAAAATATTCTAAATGTCATTTTTCAGGCAGAATTCTACTGCACTGGCTGGGAATCGGACCCAGATCTCTCGCATGGGAAGCGAGAATTCTACCATTGAACCACTAATGCTCATAAAACAATGTTGTGGGCAGGGGATTTAAAAATGGCCACCCATGGTCATGTTGACATTTTGGAATGATCTAAATAAAATATTCTAAATGTCATTCTTTGGGCAGAATTCTACTGCACTGGCGGGGAATCGGACCCAGATCTCTCGCATGGGAAGCGAGAATTCTACCATTGAACCACCAATGCTCATTGAACTCCAATGTGGGCAGGGGATTTAAAAATGGCCGCTTATGGTCATGTTGAAATCTTGGAATGATTTAGATAAATTATTCTAAATGTCATTTTTCGGGCAGAATTCTACTGCACTGGCTGGGAATCGGACCCAGATCTCTCGCATGGCAAGGGAGAATTCTAACATTGAACCACCAATGCTCATACAACAATATTGTAGGCAGGGGATTTAAAAATGGCCACCTATGGTCATGTTGACATTTTGGAATGATCTAAATAAAATATTCTAAATGTCATTCTTTGGGCAGAATTCTACTGCACTGGCTGGGAATCGGACCCAGATCTCTCGCATTGCAAGAGAGAATTCTACCATTGAACCACCAATGCTCATACAACAATATTGTAGGCAGGGGATTTAAAAATGGCCACCTATGGTCATGTTGACATTTTGGAATGATCTAAATAAAATATTCTAAATGTCATTCTTTGGGCAGAATTCTACTGCACTGGCTGGGAATCAGACCCAGATCTCTCGCATGGCAAGCGAGAATTCTACCATTGAACCACCAATGCTCATAGAACTCCAATGTGGGCAGGGGATTTCAAAATGGCCGCTTATGGTCAAGTTGAAATTTAGGAATGATTTAATTACATTATTCTAAATGTCATTTTTCAGACAGAATTCTACTGCACTGGCTGATAATCGGACACAGATCTCTCGCATGGGAAGCATGAATTCTACCATTGAACCACCAATGCTCATAGATCTCCAATGTGGGCAGGGGATTTGAAAATGGCCGCCTAAGGTCATGTTGAAATTTTGGAATGATTTAATTACAATATTCTAAATGTCATTTTTCACGCAGAATTCTACTGCACTGGGTGGGAATAGGTCCCAGATCTCTCGCATGGCAAGCGAGAATTCTACCATTGAACCACCAATGCTCATAGAACTCCAATGTGGGAAGGGGATTTAAAAATGGCCGCTTATGGTCAAGTTCAAATTTTGGAATGATTTAATTACAATATTCTAAATGTCATTTTTTGGGCAGAATTCTACTGCACTGGCTGGGAATCGGACCCAGATCTCTCGCATGGGAAGCGAGAATTCTACCATTGAACCACCAATGCTCATAAAACAATGTTGTGGGCAGGGGATTTAAAAATGGCCACCCATGGTCATGTTGACATTTTGGAATGATCTAAATAAAATATTCTAAATGTCATTTTTCAGGCAGAATTCTACTGCACTGGCTGGGAATCGGACCCAGATCTCTCGCATGGGAAGCGAGAATTCTACCATTGAACCACCAATGCTCATAAAACAATGTTGTGGGCAGGGGATTTAAAAATGGCCACCCATGGTCATGTTGACATTTTGGAATGATCTAAATAAAATATTCTAAATGTCATTTTTCAGGCAGAATTCTACTGCACTGGCTGGGAATCGGACCCAGATCTCTCGCATGGGAAGCGAGAATTCTACCATTGAACCACCAATGCTAATAAAACAATGTTGTGGGCAGGGGATTTAAAAATGGCCACCCATGGTCATGTTGACATTTTGGAATGATCTAAATAAAATATTCTAAATGTCATTCTTTGGGCAGAATTCTACTGCACTGGCTGGGAATCGGACCCAGATCTCTCGCATGGGAAGCGAGAATTCTACCATTGAACCACCAATGCTCATTGAACTCCAATGTGGGCAGGGGATTTAAAAATGGCCGCTTATGGTCATGTTGACATTTTGGAATGATCTAAATAAAATATTCTAAATGTCATTCTTTGGGCAGAATTCTACTGCACTGGCTGGGAATCGGACCCAGATCTCTCGCATGGCAAGCGAGAATTCTACCATTGAACCACCAATGCTCATACAACAATATTGTAGGCAGGGGATTTAAAAATGGCCACCTATGGTCATGTTGACATTTTGGAATGATCTAAATAAAATATTCTAAATGTCATTCTTTGGGCAGAATTCTACTGCACTGGCTGGGAATCGGACCCAGATCTATCGCATTGCAAGAGAGAATTCTACCATTGAACCACCAATGCTCATACAACAATATTGTAGGCAGGGGATTCAAAAATGGCCACCTATGGTCATGTTGACATTTTGGAATGATCTAAATAAAATATTCTAAATGTCATTCTTTGGGCAGAATTCTACTGCACTGGCTGGGAATCAGACCCAGATCTCTCGCATGGCAAGCGAGAATTCTACCATTGAACCACCAATGCTCATAGAACTCCAATGTGGGCAGGGGATTTCAAAATGGCCGCTTATGGTCAAGTTGAAATTTAGGAATGATTTAATTACATTATTCTAAATGTCATTTTTCAGACAGAATTCTACTGCACTGGCTGATAATCGGACACAGATCTCTCGCATGGGAAGCATGAATTCTACCATTGAACCACCAATGCTCATAGATCTCCAATGTGGGCAGGGGATTTGAAAATGGCCGCCTAAGGTCATGTTGAAATTTTGGAATGATTTAATTACAATATTCTAAATGTCATTTTTCACGCAGAATTCTACTGCACTGGGTGGGAATAGGTCCCAGATCTCTCGCATGGCAAGCGAGAATTCTACCATTGAACCACCAATGCTCATAGAACTCCAATGTGGGAAGGGGATTTAAAAATGGCCGCTTATGGTCAAGTTGAAATTTTGGAATGATTTAATTACAATATTCTAAATGTCATTTTTCAGGCAGAATTCTACTGCACTGGCTGGGAATCGGACCCAGATCTCTCGCATTGCAAGAGAGAATTCTACCATTGAACCACCAATGCTCATACAACAATATTGTAGGCAGGGGATTTAAAAATGGCCACCTATGGTCATGTTGACATTTTGGAATGATCTAAATAAAATATTCTAAATGTCATTCTTTGGGCAGAATTCTACTGCACTGGCTGGGAATCGGACCCAGATCTCTCGCATGGGAAGCCAGAATTCTACCATTGAACCACCAATGCTCATAAAACAATGTTGTGGGCAGGGGATTTAAAAATGGCCACCCATGGTCATGTTGACATTTTGGAATGATCTAAATAAAATATTCTAAATGTCATTCTTTGGGCAGAATTCTACTGCACTGGCTGGGAATCGGACCCAGATCTCTCGCATGGCAAGCGAGAATTCTACCATTGAACCACTAATGCTCATAAAACAATGTTGTGGGCAGGGGATTTAAAAATGGCCACCCATGGTCATGTTGACATTTTGGAATGATCTAAATAAAATATTCTAAATGTCATTCTTTGGGCAGAATTCTACTGCACTGGCTGGGAATCGGACCCAGATCTCTCGCATGGCAAGCGAGAATTCTACCATTGAACCACCAATGCTCATACAACAATATTGTAGGCAGGGGATTTAAAAATGGCCACCTATGGACATGTTGATATTTTGGAATGATCTAAATAAAATATTCTATATGTCATTCTTTGGGCAGAATTCTACTGCACTGGCTGGGAATCGGACCCAGATCTCTCGCATGGGAAGCGAGAATTCTACCATTGAACCACCAATGCTCATTGAACTCCCATGTGGGCAGGGGATTTAAAAATGGCCGCTTATGGTCATGTTGAAATCTTGGAATGATTTAGATACATTATTCTAAATGTCATTTTTCAGGCAGAATTCTACTGCACTGGCTGGGAATCGGACCCAGATCTCTCGCATGGCAAGCGAGAATTCTACCATTGAACCACCAATGCTCATAGACCTCCAATGTGGGAAGGGGAGTTAAAAATGGCCGCTTATGGTAAAGTTGAAATTTTGGAATGATTTAATTACAATATTCTAAATGTCATTTTTCAGGCAAAATTCTACTGCACTGGCTGGGAATCGGACCCAGATCTCTCGCATGGCAAGCGAGAATTCTACCATTGAACCACCAATGCTCATAGAACTCCAATGTGGGCAGGGGATTTAAAAATGGCCGCTTATGGTCAAGTTGAAATTTAGGAATGATTTAATTACATTATTCTAAATGTCATTTTTCAGACAGTATTCTACTGCACTGGCTGGGAATCGGACACAGATCTCTCGCATGGGAAGCATGAATTCTACCATTAAACCACCAATGCTCATAGAACTCCAATGTGGGAAGGGGATTTAAAAATGGCCGCTTATGGTCAAGTTGAAATTTTGGAATGATTTAATTACAATATTCTAAATGTCATTTTTTGGGCAGAATTCTACTGCACTGGCTGGGAATCGGACCCAGATCTCTCGCATGGGAAGCCAGAATTCTACCATTGAACCACCAATGCTCATAAAACAATGTTGTGGGCAGGGGATTTAAAAATGGCCACCCATGGTCATGTTGACATTTTGGAATGATCTAAATAAAATATTCTAAATGTCATTTTTCAGGCAGAATTCTACTGCACTGGCTGGGAATCGGACCCAGATCTCTCGCATGGGAAGCGAGAATTCTACCATTGAACCACTAATGCTCATAAAACAATGTTGTGGGCAGGGGATTTAAAAATGGCCACCCATGGTCATGTTGACATTTTGGAATGATCTAAATAAAATATTCTAAATGTCATTCTTTGGGCAGAATTCTACTGCACTGGCTGGGAATCGGACCCAGATCTCTCGCATGGGAAGCCAGAATTCTACCATTGAACCACCAATGCTCATAAAACAATGTTGTGGGCAGGGGATTTAAAAATGGCCACCCATGGTCATGTTGACATTTTGGAATGATCTAAATAAAATATTCTAAATGTCATTTTTCAGGCAGAATTCTACTGCACTGGCTGGGAATCGGACCCAGATCTCTCGCATGGGAAGCGAGAATTCTACCATTGAACCACTAATGCTCATAAAACAATGTTGTGGGCAGGGGATTTAAAAATGGCCACCTATGGACATGTTGACATTTTGGAATGATCTAAATAAAATATTCTAAATGTCATTCTTTGGGCAGAATTCTACTGCACTGGCTGGGAATCGGACCCAGATCTCTCGCATGGCAAGCGAGAATTCTACCATTGAACCACCAATGCTCATACAACAATATTGTAGGCAGGGGATTTAAAAATGGCCACCTATGGACATGTTGATATTTTGGAATGATCTAAATAAAATATTCTATATGTCATTCTTTGGGCAGAATTCTACTGCACTGGCTGGGAATCGGACCCAGATCTCTCGCATGGGAAGCGAGAATTCTACCATTGAACCACCAATGCTCATTGAACTCCCATGTGGGCAGGGGATTTAAAAATGGCCGCTTATGGTCATGTTGAAATATTGGAATGATTTAGATACATTATTCTAAATGTCATTTTTCAGGCAGAATTCTACTGCACTGGCTGGGAATCGGACCCAGATCTCTCGCATGGCAAGCGAGAATTCTACCATTGAACCACCAATGCTCATAGACCTCCAATGTGGGAAGGGGAGTTAAAAATGGCCGCTTATGGTAAAGTTGAAATTTTGGAATGATTTAATTACAATATTCTAAATGTCATTTTTCAGGCAAAATTCTACTGCACTGGCTGGGAATCGGACCCAGATCTCTCGCATGGCAAGCGAGAATTCTACCATTGAACCACCAATGCTCATAGAACTCCAATGTGGGCAGGGGATTTAAAAATGGCCGCTTATGGTCAAGTTGAAATTTAGGAATGATTTAATTACATTATTCTAAATGTCATTTTTCAGACAGTATTCTACTGCACTGGCTGGGAATCGGACACAGATCTCTCGCATGGGAAGCATGAATTCTACCATTGAACCACCAATGCTCATAGAACTCCAATGTGGGAAGGGGATTTAAAAATGGCCGCTTATGGTCAAGTTGAAATTTTGGAATGATTTAATTACAATATTCTAAATGTCATTTTTTGGGCAGAATTCTACTGCACTGGCTGGGAATCGGACCCAGATCTCTCGCATGGGAAGCCAGAATTCTACCATTGAACCACCAATGCTCATAAAACAATGTTGTGGGCAGGGGATTTAAAAATGGCCACCCATGGTCATGTTGACATTTTGGAATGATCTAAATAAAATATTCTAAATGTCATTTTTCAGGCAGAATTCTACTGCACTGGCTGGGAATCGGACCCAGATCTCTCGCATGGGAAGCCAGAATTCTACCATTGAACCACCAATGCTCATAAAACAATGTTGTGGGCAGGGGATTTAAAAATGGCCACCCATGGTCATGTTGACATTTTGGAATGATCTAAATAAAATATTCTAAATGTCATTCTTTGGGCAGAATTCTACTGCACTGGCTGGGAATCGGACCCAGATCTCTCGCATGGCAAGCGAGAATTCTACCATTGAACCACTAATGCTCATAAAACAATGTTGTGGGCAGGGGATTTAAAAATGGCCACCCATGGTCATGTTGACATTTTGGAATGATCTAAATAAAATATTCTAAATGTCATTCTTTGGGCAGAATTCTACTGCACTGGCTGGGAATCGGACCCAGATCTCTCGCATGGCAAGCGAGAATTCTACCATTGAACCACCAATGCTCATACAACAATATTGTAGGCAGGGGATTTAAAAATGGCCACCTATGGACATGTTGATATTTTGGAATGATCTAAATAAAATATTCTATATGTCATTCTTTGGGCAGAATTCTACTGCACTGGCTGGGAATCGGACCCAGATCTCTCGCATGGGAAGCGAGAATTCTACCATTGAACCACCAATGCTCATTGAACTCCCATGTGGGCAGGGGATTTAAAAATGGCCGCTTATGGTCATGTTGAAATCTTGGAATGATTTAGATACATTATTCTAAATGTCATTTTTCAGGCAGAATTCTACTGCACTGGCTGGGAATCGGACCCAGATCTCTCGCATGGCAAGCGAGAATTCTACCATTGAACCACCAATGCTCATAGACCTCCAATGTGGGAAGGGGAGTTAAAAATGGCCGCTTATGGTAAAGTTGAAATTTTGGAATGATTTAATTACAATATTCTAAATGTCATTTTTCAGGCAAAATTCTACTGCACTGGCTGGGAATCGGACCCAGATCTCTCGCATGGCAAGCGAGAATTCTACCATTGAACCACCAATGCTCATAGAACTCCAATGTGGGCAGGGGATTTAAAAATGGCCGCTTATGGTCAAGTTGAAATTTAGGAATGATTTAATTACATTATTCTAAATGTCATTTTTCAGACAGTATTCTACTGCACTGGCTGGGAATCGGACACAGATCTCTCGCATGGGAAGCATGAATTCTACCATTGAACCACCAATGCTCATAGAACTCCAATGTGGGAAGGGGATTTAAAAATGGCCGCTTATGGTCAAGTTGAAATTTTGGAATGATTTAATTACAATATTCTAAATGTCATTTTTTGGGCAGAATTCTACTGCACTGGCTGGGAATCGGACCCAGATCTCTCGCATGGGAAGCCAGAATTCTACCATTGAACCACCAATGCTCATAAAACAATGTTGTGGGCAGGGGATTTAAAAATGGCCACCCATGGTCATGTTGACATTTTGGAATGATCTAAATAAAATATTCTAAATGTCATTTTTCAGGCAGAATTCTACTGCACTGGCTGGGAATCGGACCCAGATCTCTCGCATGGGAAGCGAGAATTCTACCATTGAACCACTAATGCTCATAAAACAATGTTGTGGGCAGGGGATTTAAAAATGGCCACCCATGGTCATGTTGACATTTTGGAATGATCTAAATAAAATATTCTAAATGTCATTCTTTGGGCAGAATTCTACTGCACTGGCTGGGAATCGGACCCAGATCTCTCGCATGGCAAGCGAGAATTCTACCATTGAACCACCAATGCTCATAGAACTCCAATGTGGGCAGGGGATTTAAAAATGGCCGCTTATGGTCAAGTTGAAATTTAGGAATGATTTAATTACATTATTCTAAATGTCATTTTTCAGACAGTATTCTACTGCACTGGCTGGGAATCGGACACAGATCTCTCGCATGGGAAGCATGAATTCTACCATTAAACCACCAATGCTCATAGAACTCCAATGTGGGAAGGGGATTTAAAAATGGCCGCTTATGGTCAAGTTGAAATTTTGGAATGATTTAATTACAATATTCTAAATGTCATTTTTTGGGCAGAATTCTACTGCACTGGCTGGGAATCGGACCCAGATCTCTCGCATGGGAAGCCAGAATTCTACCATTGAACCACCAATGCTCATAAAACAATGTTGTGGGCAGGGGATTTAAAAATGGCCACCCATGGTCATGTTGACATTTTGGAATGATCTAAATAAAATATTCTAAATGTCATTTTTCAGGCAGAATTCTACTGCACTGGCTGGGAATCGGACCCAGATCTCTCGCATGGGAAGCGAGAATTCTACCATTGAACCACTAATGCTCATAAAACAATGTTGTGGGCAGGGGATTTAAAAATGGCCACCCATGGTCATGTTGACATTTTGGAATGATCTAAATAAAATATTCTAAATGTCATTCTTTGGGCAGAATTCTACTGCACTGGCTGGGAATCGGACCCAGATCTCTCGCATGGGAAGCCAGAATTCTACCATTGAACCACCAATGCTCATAAAACAATGTTGTGGGCAGGGGATTTAAAAATGGCCACCCATGGTCATGTTGACATTTTGGAATGATCTAAATAAAATATTCTAAATGTCATTTTTCAGGCAGAATTCTACTGCACTGGCTGGGAATCGGACCCAGATCTCTCGCATGGGAAGCGAGAATTCTACCATTGAACCACTAATGCTCATAAAACAATGTTGTGGGCAGGGGATTTAAAAATGGCCACCTATGGACATGTTGACATTTTGGAATGATCTAAATAAAATATTCTAAATGTCATTCTTTGGGCAGAATTCTACTGCACTGGCTGGGAATCGGACCCAGATCTCTCGCATGGCAAGCGAGAATTCTACCATTGAACCACCAATGCTCATACAACAATATTGTAGGCAGGGGATTTAAAAATGGCCACCTATGGACATGTTGATATTTTGGAATGATCTAAATAAAATATTCTATATGTCATTCTTTGGGCAGAATTCTACTGCACTGGCTGGGAATCGGACCCAGATCTCTCGCATGGGAAGCGAGAATTCTACCATTGAACCACCAATGCTCATTGAACTCCCATGTGGGCAGGGGATTTAAAAATGGCCGCTTATGGTCATGTTGAAATATTGGAATGATTTAGATACATTATTCTAAATGTCATTTTTCAGGCAGAATTCTACTGCACTGGCTGGGAATCGGACCCAGATCTCTCGCATGGCAAGCGAGAATTCTACCATTGAACCACCAATGCTCATAGACCTCCAATGTGGGAAGGGGAGTTAAAAATGGCCGCTTATGGTAAAGTTGAAATTTTGGAATGATTTAATTACAATATTCTAAATGTCATTTTTCAGGCAAAATTCTACTGCACTGGCTGGGAATCGGACCCAGATCTCTCGCATGGCAAGCGAGAATTCTACCATTGAACCACCAATGCTCATAGAACTCCAATGTGGGCAGGGGATTTAAAAATGGCCGCTTATGGTCAAGTTGAAATTTAGGAATGATTTAATTACATTATTCTAAATGTCATTTTTCAGACAGTATTCTACTGCACTGGCTGGGAATCGGACACAGATCTCTCGCATGGGAAGCATGAATTCTACCATTGAACCACCAATGCTCATAGAACTCCAATGTGGGAAGGGGATTTAAAAATGGCCGCTTATGGTCAAGTTGAAATTTTGGAATGATTTAATTACAATATTCTAAATGTCATTTTTTGGGCAGAATTCTACTGCACTGGCTGGGAATCGGACCCAGATCTCTCGCATGGGAAGCCAGAATTCTACCATTGAACCACCAATGCTCATAAAACAATGTTGTGGGCAGGGGATTTAAAAATGGCCACCCATGGTCATGTTGACATTTTGGAATGATCTAAATAAAATATTCTAAATGTCATTTTTCAGGCAGAATTCTACTGCACTGGCTGGGAATCGGACCCAGATCTCTCGCATGGGAAGCGAGAATTCTACCATTGAACCACTAATGCTCATAAAACAATGTTGTGGGCAGGGGATTTAAAAATGGCCACCCATGGTCATGTTGACATTTTGGAATGATCTAAATAAAATATTCTAAATGTCATTCTTTGGGCAGAATTCTACTGCACTGGCTGGGAATCGGACCCAGATCTCTCGCATGGCAAGCGAGAATTCTACCATTGAACCACCAATGCTCATAGAACTCCAATGTGGGCAGGGGATTTAAAAATGGCCGCTTATGGTCAAGTTGAAATTTAGGAATGATTTAATTACATTATTCTAAATGTCATTTTTCAGACAGTATTCTACTGCACTGGCTGGGAATCGGACACAGATCTCTCGCATGGGAAGCATGAATTCTACCATTGAACCACCAATGCTCATAGAACTCCAATGTGGGAAGGGGATTTAAAAATGGCCGCTTATGGTCAAGTTGAAATTTTGGAATGATTTAATTACAATATTCTAAATGTCATTTTTTGGGCAGAATTCTACTGCACTGGCTGGGAATCGGACCCAGATCTCTCGCATGGGAAGCCAGAATTCTACCATTGAACCACCAATGCTCATAAAACAATGTTGTGGGCAGGGGATTTAAAAATGGCCACCCATGGTCATGTTGACATTTTGGAATGATCTAAATAAAATATTCTAAATGTCATTTTTCAGGCAGAATTCTACTGCACTGGCTGGGAATCGGACCCAGATCTCTCGCATGGGAAGCGAGAATTCTACCATTGAACCACTAATGCTCATAAAACAATGTTGTGGGCAGGGGATTTAAAAATGGCCACCCATGGTCATGTTGACATTTTGGAATGATCTAAATAAAATATTCTAAATGTCATTCTTTGGGCAGAATTCTACTGCACTGGCTGGGAATCGGACCCAGATCTCTCGCATGGCAAGCGAGAATTCTACCATTGAACCACCAATGCTCATACAACAATATTGTAGGCAGGGGATTTAAAAATGGCCACCTATGGACATGTTGATATTTTGGAATGATCTAAATAAAATATTCTATATGTCATTCTTTGGGCAGAATTCTACTGCACTGGCTGGGAATCGGACCCAGATCTCTCGCATGGGAAGCGAGAATTCTACCATTGAACCACCAATGCTCATTGAACTCCCATGTGGGCAGGGGATTTAAAAATGGCCGCTTATGGTCATGTTGAAATATTGGAATGATTTAGATACATTATTCTAAATGTCATTTTTCAGGCAGAATTCTACTGCACTGGCTGGGAATCGGACCCAGATCTCTCGCATGGCAAGCGAGAATTCTACCATTGAACCACCAATGCTCATAGACCTCCAATGTGGGAAGGGGAGTTAAAAATGGCCGCTTATGGTAAAGTTGAAATTTTGGAATGATTTAATTACAATATTCTAAATGTCATTTTTCAGGCAAAATTCTACTGCACTGGATGGGAATCGGACCCAGATCTCTCGCATGGCAAGCGAGAATTCTACCATTGAACCACCAATGCTCATAGAACTCCAATGTGGGCAGGGGATTTAAAAATGGCCGCTTATGGTCAAGTTGAAATTTAGGAATGATTTAATTACATTATTCTAAATGTCATTTTTCAGACAGTATTCTACTGCACTGGCTGGGAATCGGACACAGATCTCTCGCATGGGAAGCATGAATTCTACCATTGAACCACCAATGCTCATAGAACTCCAATGTGGGAAGGGGATTTAAAAATGGCCGCTTATGGTCAAGTTGAAATTTTGGAATGATTTAATTACAATATTCTAAATGTCATTTTTTGGGCAGAATTCTACTGCACTGGCTGGGAATCGGACCCAGATCTCTCGCATGGGAAGCCAGAATTCTACCATTGAACCACCAATGCTCATAAAACAATGTTGTGGGCAGGGGATTTAAAAATGGCCACCCATGGTCATGTTGACATTTTGGAATGATCTAAATAAAATATTCTAAATGTCATTTTTCAGGCAGAATTCTACTGCACTGGCTGGGAATCGGACCCAGATCTCTCGCATGGGAAGCGAGAATTCTACCATTGAACCACCAATGCTCATTGAACTCCAATGTGGGCAGGGGATTTAAAAATGGCCGCTTATGGTCATGTTGAAATCTTGGAATGATTTAGATAAATTATTCTAAATGTCATTTTTCGGGCAGAAATCTACTGCACTGGCTGGGAATCGGACCCAGATCTCTCGCATGGCAAGGGAGAATTCTAACATTGAACCACCAATGCTCATAGAACTCCAATGTGGGAAGGGGATTTAAAAATGGCCGCTTATGGTCATGTTGAAATTTTGGAATGATTTATTTACAATATTCTAAATGTCATTTTTCAGGCAGAATTCTACTGCACTGGGTGGGAATAGGACCCAGATCTCTCGCATGGCAAGCGAGAATTCTACCATTGAAACACCAATGCTCATACAACAATATTGTAGGCAGGGGATTTAAAAATGGCCACCTATGGTCATGTTGACATTTTGGAATGATCTAAATAAAATATTCTAAATGTCATTCTTTGGGCAGAATTCTACTGCACTGGCTGGGAATCGGACCCAGATCTCTCGCATTGCAAGAGAGAATTCTACCATTGAACCACCAATGCTCATACAACAATATTGTAGGCAGGGGATTTAAAAATGGCCACCTATGGTCATGTTGACATTTTGGAATGATCTAAATAAAATATTCTAAATGTCATTCTTTGGGCAGAATTCTACTGCACTGGCTGGGAATCAGACCCAGATCTCTCGCATGGCAAGCGAGAATTCTACCATTGAACCACCAATGCTCATAGAACTCCAATGTGGGCAGGGGATTTCAAAATGGCCGCTTATGGTCATGTTGAAATTTTGGAATGATTTATTTACAATATTCTAAATGTCATTTTTCAGGCAGAATTCTACTGCACTGGGTGGGAATAGGACCCAGATCTCTCGCATGGCAAGCGAGAATTCTACCATTGAATCACCAATGCTCATAAAACTCCAATGTGGGAAGGGGAGTTAAAAATGGCCGCTTATGGTCAAGTTGAAATTTTGGACAGAATTCTACTGCACTGGCTGGGAATCGGACCCAGATCTCTCGCATTGCAAGAGAGAATTCTACCATTGAACCACCAATGCTCATACAACAATATTGTAGGCAGGGGATTTAAAAATGGCCACCTATGGTCATGTTGACATTTTGGAATGATCTCAATAAAATATTCTAAATGTCATTCTTTGGGCAGAATTCTACTGCACTGGCTGGGAATCGGACCCAGATCTCTCGCATGGCAAGCGAGAATTCTACCATTGAACCACCAATGCTCATACAACAATATTGTAGGCAGGGGATTTAAAAATGGCCACCTATGGACATGTTGATATTTTGGAATGATCTAAATAAAATATTCTATATGTCATTCTTTGGGCAGAATTATACTGCACTGGCTGGGAATCGGACCCAGATCTCTCGCATGGGAAGCGAGAATTCTACCATTGAACCACCAATGCTCATTGAACTCCAATGTGGGCAGGGGATTTAAAAATGGCCGCTTATGGTCATGTTGAAATCTTGGAATGATCTAAATAAAATATTCTAAATGTCATTTTTCAGGCAGAATTCTACTGCACTGGGTGGGAATAGGTCCCAGATCTCTCGCATGGCAAGCGAGAATTCTACCATTGAACCACCAATGCTCATAGAACTCCAATGTGGGAAGGGGATTTAAAAATGGCCGCTTATGGTCAAGTTGAAATTTTGGAATGATTTAATTACAATATTCTAAATGTCATTTTTTGGGCAAAATTCTACTGCACTGGCTGGGAATCGGACCCAGATCTCTCGCATGGCAAGCGAGAATTCTACCATTGAACCACCAATGCTCATAGACCTCCAATGTGGGAAGGGGAGTTAAAAATGGCCGCTTATGGTCAAGTTGAAATTTTGGAATGATTTAATTACAATATTCTAAATGTCATTTTTCAGGCAAAATTCTACTGCACTGGCTGGGAATCGGACCCAGATCTCTCGCATGGCAAGCGAGAATTCTACCATTGAACCACCAATGCTCATAGAACTCCAATGTGGGCAGGGGATTTAAAAATGGCCGCTTATGGTCATGTTGAAATCTTGGAATGATTTAGATACATTATTCTAAATGTCATTTTTCAGGCAGAATTCTACTGCACTGGCTGGGAATCGGACCCAGATCTCTCGCATGGCAAGCGAGAATTCTACCATTGAACCACCAATGCTCATAGACCTCCAATGTCGGAAGGGGATTTAAAAATGGCCGCTTATGGTCAAGTTGAAATTGCTCATAGAACTCCAATGTGGGAAGGGGAGTTAAAAATGGCCGCTTATGGTCAAGTTGAAATTTTGGAATGATTTAATTACAATATTCTAAATGTCGTTTTTCAGGCAGAATTCTACTGCACTGGCTGGGAATCGGACCCAGATCTCTCGCATTGCAAGAGAGAATTCTACCATTGAACCACCAATGCTCATACAACAATATTGTAGGCAGGGGATTTAAAAATGGCCACCTATGGTCATGTTGACATTTTGGAATGATCTAAATAAAATATTCTAAATGTCATTCTTTGGGCAGAATTCTACTGCACTGGCTGGGAATCGGACCCAGATCTCTCGCATGGCAAGCGAGAATTCTACCATTGAATCACCAATGCTCATAGACCTCCAATGTGGGAAGGGGAGTTAAAAATGGCCGCTTATGGTCAAGTTGAAATTTTGGAATGATTTAATTACAATATTGTAAATGTCATTTTTCAGGCAGAATTCTACTGCACTGGCTGGGAATCGGACCCAGATCTCTCGCATGGCAAGCGAGAATTCTACCATTGAACCACCAATGCTCATACAACAATATTGTAGGCAGGGGATTTAAAAATGGCCACCTATGGTCATGTTGACATTTTGGAATGATCTAAATAAAATATTCTAAATGTCATTCTTTGGGCAGAATTCTACTAAACTGGCTGGGAATCGGACCCAGATCTCTCGCATTGCAAGAGAGAATTCTACCATTGAACCACCAATGCTCATACAACAATATTGTAGACAGGGGATTTAAAAATGGCCACCTATGGTCATGTTGACATTTTGGAATGATCTAAATAAAATATTCTAAATGTCATTCTTTGGGCAGAATTCTACTGCACTGGCTGGGAATTGGACCCAGATCTCTCGCATGGCAAGCGAGAATTCTACCATTGAACCACCAATGCTCATACAACAATATTGTAGGCAGGGGATTTAAAAATGGCCACCTATGGACATGTTGATATTTTGGAATGATCTAAATAAAATATTCTATATGTCATTCTTTGGGCAGAATTCTACTGCACTGGCTGGGAATCGGACACAGATCTCTCGCATGGCAAGCGAGAATTCTACCATTGAACCACCAATGCTCATAGAACTCCAATGTGGGCAGGGGATTTCAAAATGGCCGCTTATGGTCAAGTTGAAATTTAGGAATGATTTAATTACAATATTCTAAATGTCATTTTTCAGACAGAATTCTACTGCACTGGGTGGGAATAGGTCCCAGATCTCTCGCATGGCAAGCGAGAATTCTACCATTGAACCACCAATGCTCATAGAACTCCAATGTGGGAAGGGGATTTAAAAATGGCCGCTTATGGTCAAGTTGAAATTTTGGAATGATTTAATTACAATATTCTAAATGTCATTTTTTGGGCAGAATTCTACTGCACTGGCTGGGAATCGGACCCAGATCTCTCGCATGGGAAGCGAGAATTCTACCATTGAACCACCAATGCTCATAAAACAATGTTGTGGGCAGGGGATTTAAAAATGGCCACCCATGGTCATGTTGACATTTTGGAATGATCTAAATAAAATATTCTAAATGTCATATTTCAGGCAGAATTCTACTGCACTGGCTGGGAATCGGACCCAGATCTCTCGCATGGGAAGCGAGAATTCTACCATTGAACCACCAATGCTCATAACACAATGTTGTGGGCAGGGGATTTAAAAATGGCCACCCATGGTCATGTTGACATTTTGGAATGATCTAAATAAAATATTCTAAATGTCATTCTTTGGGCAGAATTCTACTGCACTGGCTGGGAATCGGACCCAGATCTCTCGCATGGGAAGCAAGAATTCTACCATTGAACCACCAATGCTCATTGAACTCCCATGTGGGCAGGGGATTTAAAAATGGCCGCTTATGGTCAAGTTGAAATTTTGGAATGATTTAATTACAATATTCTAAATGTCATTTTTCAGGCAAAATTCTACTGCACTGGCTGGGAATCGGACCCAGATCTCTCGCATGGGAAGCGAGAATTCTACCATTGAACCACCAATGCTCATAGAACTCCAATGTGGGAAGGGGAGTTAAAAATGGCCGCTTATGGTCAAGTTGAAATTTTGGAATGATTTAATTACAATATTCTAAATGTCATTTTTCAGGCAGAATTCTACTGCACTGGCTGGGAATCGGACCCAGACCTCTCGCATGGCAAGCGAGAATTCTACCATTGAACCACCAATGCTCATAGACCTCCAATGTCGGAAGGGGATTTAAAAATGGCCGCTTATGGTCAAGTTGAAATTGCTCTTAGAACTCCAATGTGGGAAGGGGAGTTAAAAATGGCCGCTTATGGTCAAGTTGAAATTTTGGAATGATTTAATTACAATATTCTAAATGTCGTTTTTCAGGCAGAATTCTACTGCACTGGCTGGGAATCGGACCCAGATCTCTCGCATTGCAAGAGAGAATTCTACCATTGAACCACCAATGCTCATACAACAATATTGTAGGCAGGGGATTTAAAAATGGCCACCTATGGTCATGTTGACATTTTGGAATGATCTAAATAAAATATTCTAAATGTCATTCTTTGGGCAGAATTCTACTGCACTGGCTGGGAATCGGACCCAGATCTCTCGCATGGCAAGCGAGAATTCTACCATTGAATCACCAATGCTCATAGACCTCCAATGTGGGAAGGGGAGTTAAAAATGGCCGCTTATGGTCAAGTTGAAATTTTGGAATGATTTAATTACAATATTGTAAATGTCATTTTTCAGGCAGAATTCTACTGCACTGGCTGGGAATCGGACCCAGATCTCTCGCATGGCAAGCGAGAATTCTACCATTGAACCACCAATGCTCATACAACAATATTGTAGGCAGGGGATTTAAAAATGGCCACCTATGGTCATGTTGACATTTTGGAATGATCTAAATAAAATATTCTAAATGTCATTCTTTGGGCAGAATTCTACTAAACTGGCTGGGAATCGGACCCAGATCTCTCGCATTGCAAGAGAGAATTCTACCATTGAACCACCAATGCTCATACAACAATATTGTAGACAGGGGATTTAAAAATGGCCACCTATGGTCATGTTGACATTTTGGAATGATCTAAATAAAATATTCTAAATGTCATTCTTTGGGCAGAATTCTACTTTACTGGCTGGGAATTGGACCCAGATCTCTCGCATGGCAAGCGAGAATTCTACCATTGAACCACCAATGCTCATACAACAATATTGTAGGCAGGGGATTTAAAAATGGCCACCTATGGACATGTTGATATTTTGGAATGATCTAAATAAAATATTCTATATGTCATTCTTTGGGCAGAATTCTACTGCACTGGCTGGGAATCGGACACAGATCTCTCGCATGGCAAGCGAGAATTCTACCATTGAACCACCAATGCTCATAGAACTCCAATGTGGGCAGGGGATTTCAAAATGGCCGCTTATGGTCAAGTTGAAATTTAGGAATGATTTAATTACAATATTCTAAATGTCATTTTTCAGACAGAATTCTACTGCACTGGGTGGGAATAGGTCCCAGATCTCTCGCATGGCAAGCGAGAATTCTACCATTGAACCACCAATGCTCATAGAACTCCAATGTGGGAAGGGGATTTAAAAATGGCTGCTTATGGTCAAGTTGAAATTTTGGAATGATTTAATTACAATATTCTAAATGTCATTTTTTGGGCAGAATTCTACTGCACTGGCTGGGAATCGGACCCAGATCTCTCGCATGGGAAGCGAGAATTCTACCATTGAACCACCAATGCTCATAAAACAATGTTGTGGGCAGGGGATTTAAAAATGGCCACCCATGGTCATGTTGACATTTTGGAATGATCTAAATAAAATATTCTAAATGTCATATTTCAGGCAGAATTCTACTGCACTGGCTGGGAATCGGACCCAGATCTCTCGCATGGGAAGCGAGAATTCTACCATTGAACCACCAATGCTCATAACACAATGTTGTGGGCAGGGGATTTAAAAATGGCCACCCATGGTCATGTTGACATTTTGGAATGATCTAAATAAAATATTCTAAATGTCATTCTTTGGGCAGAATTCTACTGCACTGGCTGGGAATCGGACCCAGATCTCTCGCATGGGAAGCAAGAATTCTACCATTGAACCACCAATGCTCATTGAACTCCCATGTGGGCAGGGGATTTAAAAATGGCCGCTTATGGTCAAGTTGAAATTTTGGAATGATTTAATTACAATATTCTAAATGTCATTTTTCAGGCAAAATTCTACTGCACTGGCTGGGAATCGGACCCAGATCTCTCGCATGGCAAGCGAGAGTTCTACCATTGAACCACCAATGCTCATAGAACTCCAATGTGGGCAGGGGATTTAAAAATGGCCGCTTATGGTCAAGTTGAAATCTTGGAATGATTTAGATACATTATTCTAAATGTCATTTTTCAGGCAGAATTCTACTGCACTGGCTGGGAATCGGACCCAGATCTCTCGCATGGCAAGCGAGAATTCTACCATTGAACCACCAATGCTCATAGAACTCCAATGTGGGAAGTGGAGTTAAAAATGGCCGCTTATGGTCAAGTTGAAATTTTGGAATGATTTAATTACAATATTCTAAATGTCATTTTTCAGGCAAAATTCTACTGCACTGGCTGGGAATCGGACCCAGATATCTCGCATGGCAAGCGAGAATTCTACCATTGAACCACCAATACTCATAGAACTCCAATGTGGGAAGGGGATTTAAAAATGGCCGCTTATGGTCAAGTTGAAATTTTGGAATGATTTAATTACAATATTCTAAATGTCATTTTTCTGGCAGAATTCTACTGCACTGGCTGGGAATCGGACCCAGATCACTCGCATGGGAAGCGAGAATTCTACCATTGAACCACCAATGCTCATTGAACTCCCATGTGGGCAGGGGATTTAAAAATGGCCGCTTATGGTCATGTTGAAATCTTGGAATGATTTAGATACATTATTCTAAATGTCATTTTTCAGGCAGAATTCTACTGCACTGGCTGGGAATCGGACCCAGATCTCTCGCATGGCAAGCGAGAATTCTACCATTGAACCACCAATGCTCATAGACCTCCAATGTGGGAAGGGGAGTTAAAAATGGCCGCTTATGGTCAAGTTGAAATTTTGGAATGATTTAATTACAATATTCTAAATGTCATTTTTCAGGCAAAATTCTACTGCACTGGCTGGGAATCGGACCCAGATCTCTCGCATGGCAAGCGAGAATTCTACCATTGAACCACCAATGCTCATAAAACTCCAATGTGGGAAGGGGAGTTAAAAATGGCCGCTTATGGTCAAGTTGAAATTTTGGAATGATTTAATTACAATATTCTAAATGTCATTTTTCAGGCAAAATTCTACTGCACTGGCTGGGAATCGGACCCAGATCTCTCGCATGGCAAGCGAGAATTCTACCATTGAACCACCAATGCTCATAGAACTCCAATGTGGGCAGGGGATTTAAAAATGGCCGCTTATGGTCATGTTGAAATCTTGGAATGATTTAGATACATTATTCTAAATGTCATTTTTCAGGCAGAATTCTACTGCACTGGCTGGGAATCGGACCCAGATCTCTCGCATGGCAAGCGAGAATTCTACCATTGAACCACCAATGCTCATAGACCTCCAATGTCGGAAGGGGATTTAAAAATGGCCGCTTATGGTCAAGTTGAAATTTTGGAATGATTTAATTACAATATTCTAAATGTCATTTTTCAGGCAAAATTCTACTGCACTGGCTGGGAATCGGACCCAGATCTCTCGCATGGGAAGCGAGAATTCTACCATTGAACCACCAATGCTCATAGAACTCCAATGTGGGAAGGGGAGTTAAAAATGGCCGCTTATGGTCAAGTTGAAATTTTGGAATGATTTAATTACAATATTCTAAATGTCATTTTTCAGGCAGAATTCTACTGCACTGGCTGGGAATCGGACCCAGACCTCTCGCATGGCAAGCGAGAATTCTACCATTGAACCACCAATGCTCATAGACCTCCAATGTCGGAAGGGGATTTAAAAATGGCCGCTTATGGTGGAGTTGAAATTTTGGAATGATTTAATTACAATATTCTAAATGTCATTTTTCAGGCAAAATTCTACTGCACTGGCTGGGAATCGGACCCAGATCACTCGCATGGGAAGCGAGAATTCTACCATTGAACCACCAATGCTCATTGAACTCCCATGTGGGCAGGGGATTTAAAAATGGCCGCTTATGGTCATGTTGAAATCTTGGAATGATTTAGATACATTATTCTAAATGTCATTTTTCAGGCAGAATTCTACTGCACTGGCTGGGAATCGGACCCAGATCTCTCGCATGGCAAGCGAGAATTCTACCATTGAACCACCAATGCTCATAGACCTCCAATGTGGGAAGGGGAGTTAAAAATGGCCGCTTATGGTCAAGTTGAAATTTTGGAATGATTTAATTACAATATTCTAAATGTCATTTTTCAGGCAAAATTCTACTGCACTGGCTGGGAATCGGACCCAGATCTCTCGCATGGCAAGCGAGAATTCTACCATTGAACCACCAATGCTCATAAAACTCCAATGTGGGAAGGGGAGTTAAAAATGGCCGCTTATGGTCAAGTTGAAATTTTGGAATGATTTAATTACAATATTCTAAATGTCATTTTTCAGGCAAAATTCTACTGCACTGGCTGGGAATCGGACCCAGATCTCTCGCATGGCAAGCGAGAATTCTACCATTGAACCACCAATGCTCATAGAACTCCAATGTGGGCAGGGGATTTAAAAATGGCCGCTTATGGTCATGTTGAAATCTTGGAATGATTTAGATACATTATTCTAAATGTCATTTTTCAGGCAGAATTCTACTGCACTGCCTGGGAATCGGACCCAGATCTCTCGCATGGCAAGCGAGAATTCTACCATTGAACCACCAATGCTCATAGACCTCCAATGTCGGAAGGGGATTTAAAAATGGCCGCTTATGGTCAAGTTGAAATTTTGGAATGATTTAATTACAATATTCTAAATGTCATTTTTCAGGCAGAATTCTACTGCACTGGCTGGGAATCGGACCCAGACCTCTCGCATGGCAAGCGAGAATTCTACCATTGAACCACCAATGCTCATAGACCTCCAATGTCGGAAGGGGATTTAAAAATGGCCGCTTATGGTCAAGTTGAAATTTTGGAATGATTTAATTACAATATTCTAAATGTCATTTTTCAGGCAGAATTCTACTGCACTGGCTGGGAATCGGACCCAGACCTCTCGCATGGCAAGCGAGAATTCTACCATTGAACCACCAATGCTCATAGACCTCCAATGTCGGAAGGGGATTTAAAAATGGCCGCTTATGGTCAAGTTGAAATTGCTCATAGAACTCCAATGTGGGAAGGGGAGTTAAAAATGGCCGCTTATGGTCAAGTTGAAATTTTGGAATGATTTAATTACAATATTCTAAATGTCGTTTTTCAGGCAGAATTCTACTGCACTGGCTGGGAATCGGACCCAGATCTCTCGCATTGCAAGAGAGAATTCTACCATTGAACCACCAATGCTCATACAACAATATTGTAGGCAGGGGATTTAAAAATGGCCACCTATGGTCATGTTGACATTTTGGAATGATCTAAATAAAATATTCTAAATGTCATTCTTAGGGCAGAATTCTACTGCACTGGCTGGGAATCGGACCCAGATCTCTCGCATGGCAAGCGAGAATTCTACCATTGAATCACCAATGCTCATAGACCTCCAATGTGGGAAGGGGAGTTAAAAATGGCCGCTTATGGTCAAGTTGAAATTTTGGAATGATTTAATTACAATATTGTAAATGTCATTTTTCAGGCAGAATTCTACTGCACTGGCTGGGAATCGGACCCAGATCTCTCGCATGGCAAGCGAGAATTCTACCATTGAACCACCAATGCTCATACAACAATATTGTAGGCAGGGGATTTAAAAATGGCCACCTATGGTCATGTTGACATTTTGGAATGATCTAAATAAAATATTCTAAATGTCATTCTTTGGGCAGAATTCTACTAAACTGGCTGGGAATCGGACCCAGATCTCTCGCATTGCAAGAGAGAATTCTACCATTGAACCACCAATGCTCATACAACAATATTGTAGACAGGGGATTTAAAAATGGCCACCTATGGTCATGTTGACATTTTGGAATGATCTAAATAAAATATTCTAAATGTCATTCTTTGGGCAGAATTCTACTGCACTGGCTGGGAATCGGACCCAGATCTCTCGCATGGCAAGCGAGAATTCTACCATTGAACCACCAATGCTCATACAACAATATTGTAGGCAGGGGATTTAAAAATGGGCACCTATGGACATGTTGATATTTTGGAATGATCTAAATAAAATATTCTATATGTCATTCTTTGGGCAGAATTCTACTGCACTGGCTGGGAATCGGACACAGATCTCTCGCATGGCAAGCGAGAATTCTACCATTGAACCACCAATGCTCATAGAACTCCAATGTGGGCAGGGGATTTCAAAATGGCCGCTTATGGTCAAGTTGAAATTTAGGAATGATTTAATTACATTATTCTAAATGTCATTTTTCAGACAGAATTCTACTGCACTGGGTGGGAATAGGTCCCAGATCTCTCGCATGGCAAGCGAGAATTCTACCATTAAACCACCAATGCTCATAGAACTCCAATGTGGGAAGGGGATTTAAAAATGGCCGCTTATGGTCAAGTTGAAATTTTGGAATGATTTAATTACAATATTCTAAATGTCATTCTTTGGGCAGAATTCTACTAAACTGGCTGGGAATCGGACCCAGATCTCTCGCATTGCAAGAGAGAATTCTACCATTGAACCACCAATGCTCATACAACAATATTGTAGGCAGGGGATTTAAAAATGGCCACCTATGGTCATGTTGACATTTTGGAATGATCTAAATAAAATATTCTAAATGTCATTCTTTGGGCAGAATTCTACTGCACTGGCTGGGAATCGGACCCAGATCTCTCGCATGGCAAGCGAGAATTCTACCATTGAACCACCAATGCTCATAGAACTCCAATGTGGGAAGGGGATTTAAAAATGGCCGCTTATGGTCATGTTGAAATTTTGGAATGATTTATTTACAATATTCTAAATGTCATTTTTCAGGCAGAATTCTACTGCACTGGCTGGGAATCGGACCCAGATCTCTCGCATTGCAAGAGAGAATTCTACCATTGAACCACCAATGCTCATACAACAATATTGTAGGCAGGGGATTTAAAAATGGCCACCTATGGTCATGTTGACATTTTGGAATGATCTAAATAAAATATTCTAAATGTCATTCTTTGGGCAGAATTCTACTGCACTGGCTGGGAATCGGACCCAGATCTCTCGCATGGCAAGCGAGAATTCTACCATTGAATCACCAATGCTCATAGACCTCCAATGTGGGAAGGGGAGTTAAAAATGGCCGCTTATGGTCAAGTTGAAATTTAGGAATGATTTAATTACATTATTCTAAATGTCATTTTTCAGACAGAATTCTACTGCACTGGGTGGGAATAGGTCCCAGATCTCTCGCATGGCAAGCGAGAATTCTACCATTAAACCACCAATGCTCATAGAACTCCAATGTGGGAAGGGGATTTAAAAATGGCCGCTTATGGTCAAGTTGAAATTTTGGAATGATTTAATTACAATATTCTAAATGTCATTCTTTGGGCAGAATTCTACTAAACTGGCTGGGAATCGGACCCAGATCTCTCGCATTGCAAGAGAGAATTCTACCATTGAACCACCAATGCTCATACAACAATATTGTAGGCAGGGGATTTAAAAATGGCCACCTATGGTCATGTTGACATTTTGGAATGATCTAAATAAAATATTCTAAATGTCATTCTTTGGGCAGAATTCTACTGCACTGGCTGGGAATCGGACCCAGATCTCTCGCATGGCAAGCGAGAATTCTACCATTGAACCACCAATGCTCATAGAACTCCAATGTGGGAAGGGGATTTAAAAATGGCCGCTTATGGTCATGTTGAAATTTTGGAATGATTTATTTACAATATTCTAAATGTCATTTTTCAGGCAGAATTCTACTGCACTGGCTGGGAATCGGACCCAGATCTCTCGCATTGCAAGAGAGAATTCTACCATTGAACCACCAATGCTCATACAACAATATTGTAGGCAGGGGATTTAAAAATGGCCACCTATGGTCATGTTGACATTTTGGAATGATCTAAATAAAATATTCTAAATGTCATTCTTTGGGCAGAATTCTACTGCACTGGCTGGGAATCGGACCCAGATCTCTCGCATGGCAAGCGAGAATTCTACCATTGAATCACCAATGCTCATAGACCTCCAATGTGGGAAGGGGAGTTAAAAATGGCCGCTTATGGTCAAGTTGAAATTTTGGAATGATTTAATTACAATATTGTAAATGTCATTTTTCAGGCAGAATTCTACTGCACTGGCTGGGAATCGGAGCCAGATCTCTCGCATGGCAAGCGAGAATTCTACCATTGAACCACCAATGCTCATACAACAATATTGTAGGCAGGGGATTTAAAAATGGCCACCTATGGTCATGTTGACATTTTGGAATGATCTAAATAAAATATTCTAAATGTCATTCTTTGGGCAGAATTCTACTAAACTGGCTGGGAATCGGACCCAGATCTCTCGCATTGCAAGAGAGAATTCTACCATTGAACCACCAATGCTCATACAACAATATTGTAGACAGGGGATTTAAAAATGGCCACCTATGGTCATGTTGACATTTTGGAATGATCTAAATAAAATATTCTAAATGTCATTCTTTGGGCAGAATTCTACTGCACTGGCTGGGAATCGGACCCAGATCTCTCGCATGGCAAGCGAGAATTCTACCATTGAACCACCAATGCTCATACAACAATATTGTAGGCAGGGGATTTAAAAATGGGCACCTATGGACATGTTGATATTTTGGAATGATCTAAATAAAATATTCTATATGTCATTCTTTGGGCAGAATTCTACTGCACTGGCTGGGAATCGGACACAGATCTCTCGCATGGCAAGCGAGAATTCTACCATTGAACCACCAATGCTCATAGAACTCCAATGTGGGCAGGGGATTTCAAAATGGCCGCTTATGGTCAAGTTGAAATTTAGGAATGATTTAATTACATTATTCTAAATGTCATTTTTCAGACAGAATTCTACTGCACTGGGTGGGAATAGGTCCCAGATCTCTCGCATGGCAAGCGAGAATTCTACCATTAAACCACCAATGCTCATAGAACTCCAATGTGGGAAGGGGATTTAAAAATGGCCGCTTATGGTCAAGTTGAAATTTTGGAATGATTTAATTACAATATTCTAAATGTCATTCTTTGGGCAGAATTCTACTAAACTGGCTGGGAATCGGACCCAGATCTCTCGCATTGCAAGAGAGAATTCTACCATTGAACCACCAATGCTCATACAACAATATTGTAGGCAGGGGATTTAAAAATGGCCACCTATGGTCATGTTGACATTTTGGAATGATCTAAATAAAATATTCTAAATGTCATTCTTTGGGCAGAATTCTACTGCACTGGCTGGGAATCGGACCCAGATATCTCGCATGGCAAGCGAGAATTCTACCATTGAACCACCAATGCTCATAGAACTCCAATGTGGGAAGGGGATTTAAAAATGGCCGCTTATGGTCATGTTGAAATTTTGGAATGATTTATTTACAATATTCTAAATGTCATTTTTCAGGCAGAATTCTACTGCACTGGGTGGGAATAGGACCCAGATCTCTGGCATGGCAAGCGAGAATTCTACCATTGAATCACCAATGCTCATAGACCTCCAATGTGGGAAGGGGAGTTAAAAATGGCCGCTTATGGTCAAGTTGAAATTTTGGAATGATTTAATTACAATATTGTAAATGTCATTTTTCAGGCAGAATTCTACTGCACTGGCTGGGAATCGGACCCAGATCTCTCGCATGGCAAGCGAGAATTCTACCATTGAATCACCAATGCTCATACAACAATATTGTAGGCAGGGGATTTAAAAATGGCCACCTATGGTCATGTTGACATTTTGGAATGATCTAAATAAAATATTCTAAATGTCATTCTTTGGGCAGAATTCTACTAAACTGGCTGGGAATCGGACCCAGATCTCTCGCATTGCAAGAGAGAATTCTACCATTGAACCACCAATGCTCATACAACAATATTGTAGACAGGGGATTTAAAAATGGCCACCTATGGTCATGTTGACATTTTGGAATGATCTAAATAAAATATTCTAAATGTCATTCTTTGGGCAGAATTCTACTGCACTGGCTGGGAATCGGACCCAGATCTCTCGCATGGCAAGCGAGAATTCTACCATTGAACCACCAATGCTCATACAACAATATTGTAGGCAGGGGATTTAAAAATGGCCACCTATGGACATGTTGATATTTTGGAATGATCTAAATAAAATATTCTATATGTCATTCTTTGGGCAGAATTCTACTGCACTGGCTGGGAATCGGACACAGATCTCTCGCATGGCAAGCGAGAATTCTACCATTGAACCACCAATGCTCATAGAACTCCAATGTGGGCAGGGGATTTCAAAATGGCCGCTTATGGTCAAGTTGAAATTTAGGAATGATTTATTACATTATTCTAAATGTCATTTTTCAGACAGAATTCTACTGCACTGGGTGGGAATAGGTCCCAGATCTCTCGCATGGCAAGCGAGAATTCTACCATTGAACCACCAATGCTCATAGAACTCCAATGTGGGAAGGGGATTTAAAAATGGCCGCTTATGGTCAAGTTGAAATTTTGGAATGATTTAATTACAATATTCTAAATGTCATTCTTTGGGCAGAATTCTACTAAACTGGCTGGGAATCGGACCCAGATCTCTCGCATTGCAAGAGAGAATTCTACCATTGAACCACCAATGCTCATACAACAATATTGTAGGCAGGGGATTTAAAAATGGCCACCTATGGTCATGTTGACATTTTGGAATGATCTAAATAAAATATTCTAAATGTCATTCTTTGGGCAGAATTCTACTGCACTGGCTGGGAATTGGACCCATATCTCTCGCATGGCAAGCGAGAATTCTACCATTGAACCACCAATGCTCATACAACAATATTGTAGGCAGGGGATTTAAAAATGGCCACCTATGGACATGTTGATATTTTGGAATGATCTAAATAAAATATTCTATATGTCATTCTTTGGGCAGAATTCTACTGCACTGGCTGGGAATCGGACACAGATCTCTCGCATGGCAAGCGAGAATTCTACCATTGAACCACCAATGCTCATAGAACTCCAATGTGGGCAGGGGATTTCAAAATGGCCGCTTATGGTCAAGTTGAAATTTAGGAATGATTTAATTACAATATTCTAAATGTCATTTTTCAGACAGAATTCTACTGCACTGGGTGGGAATAGGTCCCAGATCTCTCGCATGGCAAGCGAGAATTCTACCATTGAACCACCAATGCTCATAGAACTCCAATGTGGGAAGGGGATTTAAAAATGGCCGCTTATGGTCAAGTTGAAATTTTGGAATGATTTAATTACAATATTCTAAATGTCATTTTTTGGGCAGAATTCTACTGCACTGGCTGGGAATCGGACCCAGATCTCTCGCATGGGAAGCGAGAATTCTACCATTGAACCACCAATGCTCATAAAACAATGTTGTGGGCAGGGGATTTAAAAATGGCCACCCATGGTCATGTTGACATTTTGGAATGATCTAAATAAAATATTCTAAATGTCATTTTTCAGGCAGAATTCTACTGCACTGGCTGGGAATCGGACCCAGATCTCTCGCATGGTAAGCGAGAATTCTACCATTGAACCACCAATGCTCATAACACAATGTTGTGGGCAGGGGATTTAAAAATGGCCACCCATGGTCATGTTGACATTTTGGAATGATCTAAATAAAATATTCTAAATGTCATTCTTTGGGCAGAATTCTACTGCACTGGCTGGGAATCGGACCCAGATCTCTCGCATGGGAAGCAAGAATTCTACCATTGAACCACCAATGCTCATTGAACTCCCATGTGGGCAGGGGATTTAAAAATGGCCGCTTATGGTCAAGTTGAAATTTTGGAATGATTTAATTACAATATTCTAAATGTCATTTTTCAGGCAAAATTCTACTGCACTGGCTGGGAATCGGACCCAGATCTCTCGCATGGCAAGCGAGAATTCTACCATTGAACCACCAATGCTCATAGAACTCCAATGTGGGCAGGGGATTTAAAAATGGCCGCTTATGGTCAAGTTGAAATCTTGGAATGATTTAGATACATTATTCTAAATGTCATTTTTCAGGCAGAATTCTACTGCACTGGCTGGGAATCGGACCCAGATCTCTCGCATGGCAAGCGAGAATTCTACCATTGAACCACCAATGCTCATAGAACTCCAATGTGGGAAGGTGATTTAAAAATGGCCGCTTATGGTCAAGTTGAAATTTTGGAATGATTTAATTACAATATTCTAAATGTCATTTTTTGGGCAGAATTCTACTGCACTGGCTGGGAATCGGACCCAGATCTCTCGCATGGCAAGCGAGAATTCTACCATTGAACCACCAATGCTCATAGAACTCCAATGTGGGAAGGGGATTTAAAAATGGCCGCTTATGGTCATGTTGAAATTTTGGAATGATTTATTTACAATATTCTAAATGTCATTTTTCAGGCAGAATTCTACTGCACTGGGTGGGAATAGGACCCAGATCTCTGGCATGGCAAGCGAGAATTCTACCATTGAATCACCAATGCTCATAGACCTCCAATGTGGGAAGGGGAGTTAAAAATGGCCGCTTATGGTCAAGTTGAAATTTTGGAATGATTTAATTACAATATTGTAAATGTCATTTTTCAGGCAGAATTCTACTGCACTGGCTGGGAATCGGACCCAGATCTCTCGCATGGCAAGCGAGAATTCTACCATTGAACCACCAATGCTCATACAACAATATTGTAGGCAGGGGATTTAAAAATGGCCACCTATGGTCATGTTGACATTTTGGAATGATCTAAATAAAATATTCTAAATGTCATTCTTTGGGCAGAATTCTACTAAACTGGCTGGGAATCGGACCCAGATCTCTCGCATTGCAAGAGAGAATTCTACCATTGAACCACCAATGCTCATACAACAACATTGTAGACAGGGGATTTAAAAATGGCCACCTATGGTCATGTTGACATTTTGGAATGATCTAAATAAAATATTCTAAATGTCATTCTTTGGGCAGAATTCTACTGCACTGGCTGGGAATCGGACACAGATCTCTCGCATGGCAAGCGAGAATTCTACCATTGAACCACCAATGCTCATACAACAATATTGTAGGCAGGGGATTTAAAAATGGCCACCTATGGACATGTTGATATTTTGGAATGATCTAAATAAAATATTCTATATGTCATTCTTTGGGCAGAATTCTACTGCACTGGCTGGGAATCGGACACAGATCTCTCGCATGGCAAGCGAGAATTCTACCATTGAACCACCAATGCTCATAGAACTCCAATGTGGGAAGGGGATTTAAAAATGGCCGCTTATGGTCATGTTGAAATTTTGGAATGATTTATTTACAATATTCTAAATGTCATTTTTCAGGCAGAATTCTACTGCACTGGCTGGGAATAGGACCCAGATCTCTCGCATGGCAAGCGAGAATTCTACCATTGAATCACCAATGCTCATAGAACTCCAATGTGGGAAGGGGAGTTAAAAATGGCCGCTTATGGTCAAGTTGAAATTTTGGAATGATTTAATTACAATATTGTAAATGTCATTTTTCAGGCAGAATTCTACTGCACTGGCTGGGAATCGGACCCAGATCTCTCGCATGGCAAGCGAGAATTCTACCATTGAACCACCAATGCTCATAAAACTCCAATGTGGGAAGGGGATTTAAAAATGGCCGCTTATGGTCATGTTGACATTTTGGAATGATCTAAATAAAATATTCTAAATGTCATTCTTTGGGCAGAATTCTACTGCACTGGCTGGGAATCGGACCCAGATCTCTCGCATGGCAAGCGAGAATTCTACCATTGAATCACCAATGCTCATAGAACTCCAATGTGGGAAGGGGATTTAAAAATGGCCGCTTATGGTCATGTTGAAATTTTGGAATGATTTATTTACAATATTCTAAATGTCATTTTTCAGGCAGAATTCTACTGCACTGGGTGGGAATAGGACCCAGATCTCTCGCATGGGAAGCGAGAATTCTACCATTGAACCACCAATGCTTTAAAACAATGTTGTGGGCAGGGGATTTAAAAATGGCCACCCATGGTCATGTTGACATTTTGGAATGATCTAAATAAAATATTCTAAATGTCATTCTTTGGGCAGAATTCTACTGCACTGGCTGGGAATCGGACACAGATCTCTCGCATGGCAAGCGAGAATTCTACCATTGAACCATCAATGCTCATAGAACTCCAATGTGGGAAGGGGAGTTAAAAATGGCCGCTTATGGTCAAGTTGAAATTTTGGAATGATTTAATTACAATATTGTAAATGTCATTTTTCAGGCAGAATTCTACTGCACTGGCTGGGAATAGGTCCCAGATCTCTCGCATGGCAAGCGAGAATTCTACCATTGAACCACCAATGCTCATAGAACTCCAATGTGGGAAGGGGATTTAAAAATGGCCGTTTATGGTCAAGTTGAAATTTTGGAATGATTTAATTACATTATTCTAAATGTCATTTTTCAGGCAGAATTCTACTGCACTGGCTGGGAATCGGACCCAGATCTCTCGCATGGGAAGCGAGAATTCTACCATTGAACCACCAATGCTCATAGAACTCCAATGTGGGAAGGGGATTTAAAAATGGCCGCTTATGGTCATGTTGAAATTTTGGAATGATTTATTTACAATATTCTAAATGTCATTTTTCAGGCAGAATTCTACTGCACTGGGTGGGAATAGGACCCAGATCTCTCGCATGGCAAGCGAGAATTCTACCATTGAATCACCAATGCTCATAGAACTCCAATGTGGGAAGGGGATTTAAAAATGGCCGCTTATGGTCATGTTGACATTTTGGAATGATCTAAATAAAATATTCTAAATGTCATTCTTTGGGCAGAATTCTACTGCACTGGCTGGGAATCGGACCCAGATCTCTCGCATGGCAAGCGAGAATTCTACCATTGAATCACCAATGCTCATAGAACTCCAATGTGGGAAGGGGATTTAAAAATGGCCACTTATGGTCATGTTGAAATTTTGGAATGATTTATTTACAATATTCTAAATGTCATTTTTCAGGCAGAATTCTACTGCACTGGGTGGGAATAGGACCCAGATCTCTCGCATGGGAAGCGAGAATTCTACCATTGAACCACCAATGCTTTAAAACAATGTTGTGGGCAGGGGATTTAAAAATGGCCACCCATGGTCATGTTGACATTTTGGAATGATCTAAATAAAATATTCTAAATGTCATTCTTTGGGCAGAATTCTACTGCACTGGCTGGGAATCGGACACAGATCTCTCGCATGGCAAGCGAGAATTCTACCATTGAACCATCAATGCTCATAGAACTCCAATGTGGGAAGGGGAGTTAAAAATGGCCGCTTATGGTCAAGTTGAAATTTTGGAATGATTTAATTACAATATTGTAAATGTCATTTTTCAGGCAGAATTCTACTGCACTGGCTGGGAATAGGTCCCAGATCTCTCGCATGGCAAGCGAGAATTCTACCATTGAACCACCAATGCTCATAGAACTCCAATGTGGAAAGGGGATTTAAAAATGGCCGTTTATGGTCAAGTTGAAATTTTGGAATGATTTAATTACATTATTCTAAATGTCATTTTTCAGGCAGAATTCTACTGCACTGGCTGGGAATCGGACCCAGATCTCTCGCATGGGAAGCGAGAATTCTACCATTGAACCACCAATGCTCATAGAACTCCAATGTGGGAAGGGGATTTAAAAATGGCCGCTTATGGTCATGTTGAAATTTTGGAATGATTTATTTACAATATTCTAAATGTCATTTTTCAGGCAGAATTCTACTGCACTGGGTGGGAATAGGACCCAGATCTCTCGCATGGCAAGCGAGAATTCTACCATTGAATCACCAATGCTCATAGAACTCCAATGTGGGAAGGGGAGTTAAAAATGGCCGCTTATGGTCAAGTTGAAATTTTGGAATGATTTAATTACAATATTGTAAATGTCATTTTTCAGGCAGAATTCTACTGCACTGGCTGGGAATCGGACCCAGATCTCTCGCATGGCAAGCGAGAATTCTACCATTGAACCACCAATGCTCATACAACAATATTGTAGGCAGGGGATTTAAAAATGGCCACCTATGGTCATGTTGACATTTTGGAATGATCTAAATAAAATATTCTAAATGTCATTCTTTGGGCAGAAATCTACTGCACTGGCTGGGAATCGGACCCAGATCTCTCGCATTGCAAGAGAGAATTCTACCATTGAACCACCAATGCTCATACAACAATATTGTAGGCAGGGGATTTAAAAATGGCCACCTATGGTCATGTTGACATTTTGGAATGATCTAAATAAAATATTCTAAATGTCATTCTTTGGGCAGAATTCTACTGCACTGGCTGGGAATCGGACCCAGATCTCTCGCATGGCAAGCGAGAATTCTACCATTGAACCACCAATGCTCATAGAACTCCAATGTGGGAAGGGGATTTAAAAATGGCCGCTTATGGTCATGTTGACATTTTGGAATGATCTAAATAAAATATTCTAAATGTCATTCTTTGGGCAGAATTCTACTGCACTGGCTGGGAATCGGACCCAGATCTATCGCATTGCAAGAGAGAATTCTACCATTGAACCACCAATGCTCATACAACAATATTGTAGGCAGGGGATTCAAAAATGGCCACCTATGGTCATGTTGACATTTTGGAATGATCTAAATAAAATATTCTAAATGTCATTCTTTGGGCAGAATTCTACTGCACTGGCTGGGAATCGGACCCAGATCTATCGCATTGCAAGAGAGAATTCTACCATTGAACCACCAATGCTCATACAACAATATTGTAGGCAGGGGATTCAAAAATGGCCACCTATGGTCATGTTGACATTTTGGAATGATCTAAATAAAATATTCTAAATGTCATTCTTTGGGCAGAATTCTACTGCACTGGCTGGGAATCAGACCCAGATCTCTCGCATGGCAAGCGAGAATTCTACCATTGAACCACCAATGCTCATAGAACTCCAATGTGGGCAGGGGATTTCAAAATGGCCGCTTATGGTCAAGTTGAAATTTAGGAATGATTTAATTACATTATTCTAAATGTCATTTTTCAGACAGAATTCTACTGCACTGGCTGATAATCGGACACAGATCTCTCGCATGGGAAGCATGAATTCTACCATTGAACCACCAATGCTCATAGATCTCCAATGTGGGCAGGGGATTTGAAAATGGCCGCCTAAGGTCATGTTGAAATTTTGGAATGATTTAATTACAATATTCTAAATGTCATTTTTTGGGCAGAATTCTACTGCACTGGCTGGGAATCGGACCCAGATCTCTCGCATGGGAAGCGAGAATTCTACCATTGAACCACCAATGCTCATAAAACAATGTTGTGGGCAGGGGATTTAAAAATGGCCACCCATGGTCATGTTGAAATCTTGGAATGATTTAGATACATTATTCTAAATGTCATTTTTCAGGCAGAATTCTACTGCACTGGCTGGGAATCGGACCCAGATCTCTCGCATGGCAAGCGAGAATTCTACCATTGAACCACCAATGCTCATAGACCTCCAATGTGGGAAGGGGAGTTAAAAATGGCCGCTTATGGTAAAGTTGAAATTTTGGAATGATTTAATTACAATATTCTAAATGTCATTTTTCAGGCAAAATTCTACTGCACTGGCTGGGAATCGGACCCAGATCTCTCGCATGGCAAGCGAGAATTCTACCATTGAACCACCAATGCTCATAGAACTCCAATGTGGGCAGGGGATTTAAAAATGGCCGCTTATGGTCAAGTTGAAATTTAGGAATGATTTAATTACATTATTCTAAATGTCATTTTTCAGACAGTATTCTACTGCACTGGCTGGGAATCGGACACAGATCTCTCGCATGGGAAGCATGAATTCTACCATTGAACCACCAATGCTCATAGAACTCCAATGTGGGAAGGGGATTTAAAAATGGCCGCTTATGGTCAAGTTGAAATTTTGGAATGATTTAATTACAATATTCTAAATGTCATTTTTTGGGCAGAATTCTACTGCACTGGCTGGGAATCGGACCCAGATCTCTCGCATGGGAAGCGAGAATTCTACCATTGAACCACCAATGCTCATAAAACAATGTTGTGGTCAGGGGATTTAAAAATGGCCACCCATGGTCATGTTGACATTTTGGAATGATCTAAATAAAATATTCTAAATGTCATTCTTTGGGCAGAATTCTACTGCACTGGCGGGGAATCGGACCCAGATCTCTCGCATGGGAAGCGAGAATTCTACCATTGAACCACCAATGCTCATTGAACTCCAATGTGGGCAGGGGATTTAAAAATGGCCGCTTATGGTCATGTTGAAATCTTGGAATGATTTAGATAAATTATTCTAAATGTCATTTTTCGGGCAGAATTCTACTGCACTGGCTGGGAATCGGACCCAGATCTCTCGCATGGGAAGCGAGAATTCTAACATTGAACCACCAATGCTCATACAACAATATTGTAGGCAGGGGATTTAAAAATGGCCACCTATGGTCATGTTGACATTTTGGAATGATCTAAATAAAATATTCTAAATGTCATTCTTTGGGCAGAATTCTACTGCACTGGCTGGGAATCGGACCCAGATCTCTCGCATTGCAAGAGAGAATTCTACCATTGAACCACCAATGCTCATACAACAATATTGTAGGCAGGGGATTTAAAAATGGCCACCTATGGTCATGTTGACATTTTGGAATGATCTAAATAAAATATTCTAAATGTCATTCTTTGGGCAGAATTCTACTGCACTGGCTGGGAATCAGACCCAGATCTCTCGCATGGGAAGCGAGAATTCTACCATTGAACCACCAATGCTAATAAAACAATGTTGTGGGCAGGGGATTTAAAAATGGCCACCCATGGTCATGTTGACATTTTGGAATGATCTAAATAAAATATTCTAAATGTCATTCTTTGGGCAGAATTCTACTGCACTGGCTGGGAATCGGACCCAGATCTCTCGCATGGGAAGCGAGAATTCTACCATTGAACCACCAATGCTCATTGAACTCCAATGTGGGCAGGGGATTTAAAAATGGCCGCTTATGGTCATGTTGAAATCTTGGAATGATTTAGATACATTATTCTAAATGTCATTCTTCAGGCAAATTTCTACTGCACTGGCTGGGAATCAGACCCAGATCTCTCGCATGGCAAGCGAGAATTCTACCATTGAACCACCAATGCTCATAGAACTCCAATGTGGGCAGGGGATTTAAAAATGGCCGCTTATGGTCATGTTGACATTTTGGAATGATCTAAATAAAATATTCTAAATGTCATTCTTTGGGCAGAATTCTACTGCACTGGCTGGGAATCGGACCCAGATCTCTCGCATGGCAAGCGAGAATTCTACCATTGAACCACCAATGCTCATACAACAATATTGTAGGCAGGGGATTTAAAAATGGCCACCTATGGTCATGTTGACATTTTGGAATGATCTAAATAAAATATTCTAAATGTCATTCTTTGGGCAGAATTCTACTGCACTGGCTGGGAATCGGACCCAGATCTATCGCATTGCAAGAGAGAATTCTACCATTGAACCACCAATGCTCATACAACAATATTGTAGGCAGGGGATTCAAAAATGGCCACCTATGGTCATGTTGACATTTTGGAATGATCTAAATAAAATATTCTAAATGTCATTCTTTGGGCAGAATTCTACTGCACTGGCTGGGAATCAGACCCAGATCTCTCGCATGGCAAGCGAGAATTCTACCATTGAACCACCAATGCTCATAGAACTCCAATGTGGGCAGGGGATTTCAAAATGGCCGCTTATGGTCAAGTTGAAATTTAGGAATGATTTAATTACATTATTCTAAATGTCATTTTTCAGACAGAATTCTACTGCACTGGCTGATAATCGGACACAGATCTCTCGCATGGGAAGCATGAATTCTACCATTGAACCACCAATGCTCATAGATCTCCAATGTGGGCAGGGGATTTGAAAATGGCCGCCTAAGGTCATGTTGAAATTTTGAAATGATTTAATTACAATATTCTAAATGTCATTTTTCACGCAGAATTCTACTGCACTGGGTGGGAATAGGTCCCAGATCTCTCGCATGGCAAGCGAGAATTCTACCATTGAACCACCAATGCTCATAGAACTCCAATGTGGGAAGGGGATTTAAAAATGGCCGCTTATGGTCATGTTGAAATCTTGGAATGATTTAGATAAATTATTCTAAATGTCATTTTTCGGGCAGAATTCTACTGCACTGGCTGGGAATCGGACCCAGATCTCTCGCATGGGAAGCGAGAATTCTAACATTGAACCACCAATGCTCATACAACAATATTGTAGGCAGGGGATTTAAAAATGGCCACCTATGGTCATGTTGACATTTTGGAATGATCTAAATAAAATATTCTAAATGTCATTCTTTGGGCAGAATTCTACTGCACTGGCTGGGAATCGGACCCAGATCTCTCGCATGGCAAGCGAGAATTCTACCATTGAACCACCAATGCTCATACAACAATATTGTAGGCAGGGGATTTAAAAATGGCCACCTATGGACATGTTGATATTTTGGAATGATCTAAATAAAATATTCTATATGTCATTCTTTGGGCAGAATTCTACTGCACTGGCTGGGAATCGGACACAGATCTCTCGCATGGCAAGCGAGAATTCTACCATTGAACAATCAATGCTCATAGAACTCCAATGTGGGCAGGGGATTTCAAAATGGCCGCTTATGGTCAAGTTGAAATTTAGGAATGATTTAATTACATTATTCTAAATGTCATTTTTCAGACAGAATTCTACTGCACTGGGTGGGAATAGGTCCCAGATCTCTCGCATGGCAAGCGAGAATTCTACCATTGAACCACCAATGCTCATAGAACTCCAATGTGGGAAGGGGATTTAAAAATGGCCGCTTATGGTCAAGTAGAAATTTTGGAATGATTTAATTACAATATTGTAAATGTCATTTTTCAGACAGTATTCTACTGCACTGGCTGGGAATCGGACCCAGATCTCTCGCATGGCAAGCGAGAATTCTACCATTGAACCACCAATGCTCATACAACAATATTGTAGGCAGGGGATTTAAAAATGGCCACCTATGGTCATGTTGACATTTTGGAATGATCTAAATAAAATATTCTAAATGTCATTCTTTGGGCAGAATTCTACTGCACTGGCTGGGAATCGGACCCATATCTCTCGCATGGCAAGCGAGAATTCTACCATTGAACCACCAATGCTCATACAACAATATTGTAGGCAGGGGATTTAAAAATGGCCACCCATGGTCATGTTGACATTTTGGAATGATCTAAATAAAATATTCTAAATGTCATTTTTCAGGCAGAATTCTACTGCACTGGCTGGGAATCGGACCCAGATCACTCGCATGGGAAGCGAGAATTCTACCATTGAACCACCAATGCTCATAGACCTCCAATGTGGGAAGGGGAGTTAAAAATGGCCGCTTATGGTCAAGTTGAAATTTTGGAATGATTTAATTACAATATTCTAAATGTCATTTTTCAGGCAAAATTGTACTGCACTGGCTGGGAATCGGACCCAGATCTCTCGCATGGCAAGCGAGAATTCTACCATTGAACCACCAATGCTCATAGAACTCCAATGTGGGCAGGGGATTTAAAAATGGCCGCTTATGGTCATGTTGAAATCTTGGAATGAATTAGATACATTATTCTAAATGTCATTTTTCAGGCAGAATTCTACTGCACTGGCTGGGAATCGGACCCAGATCTCTCGCATGGCAAGCGAGAATTCTACCATTGAACCACCAATGCTCATACAACAATATTGTAGGCAGGGGATTTAAAAATGGCCACCTATGGTCATGTTGACATTTTGGAATGATCTAAATAAAATATTCTAAATGTCATTCTTTGGGCAGAATTCTACTAAACTGGCTGGGAATCGGACCCAGATCTCTCGCATTGCAAGAGAGAATTCTACCATTGAACCACCAATGCTCATACAACAATATTGTAGGCAGGGGATTTAAAAATGGCCACCTATGGTCATGTTGACATTTTGGAATGATCTAAATAAAATATTCTAAATGTCATTCTTTGGGCAGAATTCTACTGCACTGGCTGGGAATCGGACCCATATCTCTCGCATGGCAAGCGAGAATTCTACCATTGAACCACCAATGCTCATACAACAATATTGTAGGCAGGGGATTTAAAAATGGCCACCCATGGTCATGTTGACATTTTGGAATGATCTAAATAAAATATTCTAAATGTCATTTTTCAGGCAGAATTCTACTGCACTGGCTGGGAATCGGACCCAGATCACTCGCATGGGAAGCGAGAATTCTACCATTGAACCACCAATGCTCATAGACCTCCAATGTGGGAAGGGGAGTTAAAAATGGCCGCTTATGGTCAAGTTGAAATTTTGGAATGATTTAATTACAATATTCTAAATGTCATTTTTCAGGCAAAATTGTACTGCACTGGCTGGGAATCGGACCCAGATCTCTCGCATGGCAAGCGAGAATTCTACCATTGAACCACCAATGCTCATAGAACTCCAATGTGGGCAGGGGATTTAAAAATGGCCGCTTATGGTCATGTTGAAATCTTGGAATGATTTAGATACATTATTCTAAATGTCATTTTTCAGGCAGAATTCTACTGCACTGGCTGGGAATCGGACCCAGATCTCTCGCATGGCAAGCGAGAATTCTACCATTGAACCAACAATGCTCATAGACCTCCAATGTCGGAAGGGGATTTAAAAATGGCCGCTTATGGTCAAGTTGAAATTTTGGAATGATTTAATTACAATATTCTAAATGTCATTTTTCAGGCAAAATTCTACTGCACTGGCTGGGAATCAGACCCAGATCTCTCGCATGAGAAGCGAGAATTCTACCATTGAACCACCAATGCTCATAGAACTCCAATGTGGGAAGGGGAGTTAAAAATGGCCGCTCATGGTCAAGTTGAAATTTTGGAATGATTTAATTACAATATTCTAAATGTCATTTTTCAGGCAGAATTCTACTGCACTGGCTGGGAATCGTACCCAGATCTCTCGCATGGCAAGCGAGAATTCTACCATTGAACCACCAATGCTCATAGAACTCCAATGTGGGCAGGGGATTTAAAAATGGCCGCTTATGGTCATGTTGAAATCTTGGAATGATTTAGATACATTATTCTAAATGTCATTTTTCAGGCAGAATTCTACTGCACTGGCTGGGAATCGGACCCAGATCTCTCGCATGGCAAGCGAGAATTCTACCATTGAACCACCAATGCTCATAGACCTCCAATGTCGGAAGGGGATTTAAAAATGGCCGCTTATGGTCAAGTTGAAATTTTGGAATGATTTAATTACAATATTCTAAATGTCATTTTTCAGGCAAAATTCTACTGCACTGGCTGGGAATCGGACCCAGATCACTCGCATGGGAAGCGAGAATTCTACCATTGAACCACCAATGCTCATTGAACTCCCATGTGGGCAGGGGATTTAAAAATGGCCGCTTATGGTCATGTTGAAATCTTGGAATGATTTAGATACATTATTCTAAATGTCATTTTTCAGGCAGAATTCTACTGCACTGGCTGGGAATCGGACCCAGATCTCTCGCATGGGAAGCATGAATTCTACCATTGAACCACCAATGCTCATAGATCTCCAATGTTGGCAGGGGATTTGAAAATGGCCGCCTAAGGTCATGTTGAAATTTTGGAATGATTTAATTACAATATTCTAAATGTCATTTTTCACGCAGAATTCTACTGCACTGGGTGGGAATAGGTCCCAGATCTCTCGCATGGCAAGCGAGAATTCTACCATTGAACCACCAATGCTCATAGAACTCCAATGTGGGAAGGGGATTTAAAAATGGCCGCTTATGGTCAAGTTGAAATTTTGGAATGATTTAATTACAATATTCTAAATGTCATTTTTCAGGCAGAATTCTACTGCACTGGCTGGGAATCGGACCCAGATCTCTCGCATTGCAAGAGAGAATTCTACCATTGGACCACCAATGCTCATACAACAATATTGTAGGCAGGGGATTTAAAAATGGCCACCTATGGTCATGTTGACATTTTGGAATGATCTAAATAAAATATTCTAAATGTCATTCTTTGGGCAGAATTCTACTGCACTGGCTGGGAATCGGACCCAGATCTCTCGCATGGCAAGCGAGAATTCTACCATTGAATCACCAATGCTCATACAACAATACTGTAGGCAGGGGATTTAAAAATGGCCACCTATGGTCATGTTGACATTTTGGAATGATCTAAATAAAATATTCTAAATGTCATTCTTTGGGCAGAATTCTACTGCACTGGCTGGGAATCGGACCCAGATCTCTCGCATGGCAAGCGAGAATTCTACTATTGAACCACCAATGCTCATACAACAATATTGTAGGCAGGGGATTTAAAAATGGCCACCTATGGACATGTTGATATTTTGGAATGATCTAAATAAAATATTCTATATGTCATTCTTTGGGCAGAATTCTACTGCACTGGCTGGGAATCGGACACAGATCTCTCGCATGGCAAGCGAGAATTCTACCATTGAACCATCAATGCTCATAGAACTCCAATGTGGGCAGGGGATTTCAAAATGGCCGCTTATGGTCAAGTTGAAATTTAGGAATGATTTAATTACATTATTCTAAATGTCATTTTTCAGACAGAATTCTACTGCACTGGGTGGGAATAGGTCCCAGATCTCTCGCATGGCAAGCGAGAATTCTACCATTGAACCACCAATGCTCATAGAACTCCAATGTGGGAAGGGGATTTAAAAATGGCCGCTTATGGTCAAGTAGAAATTTTGGAATGATTTAATTACAATATTGTAAATGTCATTTTTCAGACAGTATTCTACTGCACTGGCTGGGAATCGGACCCAGATCTCTCGCATGGCAAGCGAGAATTCTACCATTGAACCACCAATGCTCATACAACAATATTGTAGGCAGGGGATTTAAAAATGGCCACCTATGGTCATGTTGACATTTTGGAATGATCTAAATAAAATATTCTAAATGTCATTCTTTGGGCAGAATTCTACTGCACTGGCTGGGAATCGGACCCATATCTCTCGCATGGCAAGCGAGAATTCTACCATTGAACCACCAATGCTCATACAACAATATTGTAGGCAGGGGATTTAAAAATGGCCACCCATGGTCATGTTGACATTTTGGAATGATCTAAATAAAATATTCTAAATGTCATTTTTCAGGCAGAATTCTACTGCACTGGCTGGGAATCGGACCCAGATCACTCGCATGGGAAGCGAGAATTCTACCATTGAACCACCAATGCTCATAGACCTCCAATGTGGGAAGGGGAGTTAAAAATGGCCGCTTATGGTCAAGTTGAAATTTTGGAATGATTTAATTACAATATTCTAAATGTCATTTTTCAGGCAAAATTGTACTGCACTGGCTGGGAATCGGACCCAGATCTCTCGCATGGCAAGCGAGAATTCTACCATTGAACCACCAATGCTCATAGAACTCCAATGTGGGCAGGGGATTTAAAAATGGCCGCTTATGGTCATGTTGAAATCTTGGAATGATTTAGATACATTATTCTAAATGTCATTTTTCAGGCAGAATTCTACTGCACTGGCTGGGAATCGGACCCAGATCTCTCGCATGGCAAGCGAGAATTCTACCATTGAACCACCAATGCTCATACAACAATATTGTAGGCAGGGGATTTAAAAATGGCCACCCATGGTCATGTTGACATTTTGGAATGATCTAAATAAAATATTCTAAATGTCATTTTTCAGGCAGAATTCTACTGCACTGGCTGGGAATCGGACCCAGATCACTCGCATGGGAAGCGAGAATTCTACCATTGAACCACCAATGCTCATAGACCTCCAATGTGGGAAGGGGAGTTAAAAATGGCCGCTTATGGTCAAGTTGAAATTTTGGAATGATTTAATTACAATATTCTAAATGTCATTTTTCAGGCAAAATTGTACTGCACTGGCTGGGAATCGGACCCAGATCTCTCGCATGGCAAGCGAGAATTCTACCATTGAACCACCAATGCTCATAGAACTCCAATGTGGGCAGGGGATTTAAAAATGGCCGCTTATGGTCATGTTGAAATCTTGGAATGATTTAGATACATTATTCTAAATGTCATTTTTCAGGCAGAATTCTACTGCACTGGCTGGGAATCGGACCCAGATCTCTCGCATGGCAAGCGAGAATTCTACCATTGAACCAACAATGCTCATAGACCTCCAATGTCGGAAGGGGATTTAAAAATGGCCGCTTATGGTCAAGTTGAAATTTTGGAATGATTTAATTACAATATTCTAAATGTCATTTTTCAGGCAAAATTCTACTGCACTGGCTGGGAATCAGACCCAGATCTCTCGCATGAGAAGCGAGAATTCTACCATTGAACCACCAATGCTCATAGAACTCCAATGTGGGAAGGGGAGTTAAAAATGGCCGCTCATGGTCAAGTTGAAATTTTGGAATGATTTAATTACAATATTGTAAATGTCATTTTTCAGGCAGAATTCTACTGCACTGGCTGGGAATCGGACCCAGATCTCTCGCATGGCAAGCGAGAATTCTACCATTGAACCACCAATGCTCATAGAACTCCAATGTGGGCAGGGGATTTAAAAATGGCCGCTTATGGTCATGTTGAAATCTTGGAATGATTTAGATACATTATTCTAAATGTCATTTTTCAGGCAGAATTCTACTGCACTGGCTGGGAATGGGACCCAGATCTCTCGCATGGCAAGCGAGAATTCTACCATTGAACCACCAATGCTCATAGACCTCCAATGTCGGAAGGGGATTTAAAAATGGCCGCTTATGGTCAAGTTGAAATTTTGGAATGATTTAATTACAATATTCTAAATGTCATTTTTCAGGCAAAATTCTACTGCACTGGCTGGGAATCGGACCCAGATCACTCGCATGGGAAGCGAGAATTCTACCATTGAACCACCAATGCTCATTGAACTCCCATGTGGGCAGGGGATTTAAAAATGGCCGCTTATGGTCATGTTGAAATCTTGGAATGATTTAGATACATTATTCTAAATGTCATTTTTCAGGCAGAATTCTACTGCACTGGCTGGGAATCGGACCCAGATCTCTCGCATGGCAAGCGAGAATTCTACCATTGAACCACCAATGCTCATAGAACTCCAATGTGGGAAGGGGATTTAAAAATGGCCGCTTATGGTCATGTTGAAATTTTGGAATGATTTAATTACAATATTCTAAATGTCATTTTTCAGGCAGAATTCTACTGCACTGGCTGGGAATCGGACCCAGATCTCTCGCATGGCAAGCGAGAATTCTACCATTGAACCACCAATGCTCATACAACTCCAATGTGGGAAGGGGAGTTAAAAATGGCCGCTTATGGTCAAGTTGAAATTTTGGAATGATTTAATTACAATATTCTAAATGTCATTTTTCAGGCAAAATTCTACTGCACTGGCTGGGAATCGGACCCAGATCTCTCGCATGGCAAGCGAGAATTCTACCATTGAACCACCAATGCTCATAGAACTCCAATGTGGGCAGGGGATTTAAAAATGGCCGCTTATGGTCATGTTGAAATCTTGGAATGATTTAGATACATTATTCTAAATGTCATTTTTCAGGCAGAATTCTACTGCACTGGCTGGGAATCGGACCCAGATCTCTCGCATGGCAAGCGAGAATTCTACCATTGAACCACCAATGCTCATAGACCTCCAATGTCGGAAGGGGATTTAAAAATGGCCGCTTATGGTCAAGTTGAAATTTTGGAATGATTTAATTACAATATTCTAAATGTCATTTTTCAGGCAAAATTCTACTGCACTGGCTGGGAATCGGACCCAGATCTCTCGCATGGGAAGCGAGAATTCTACCATTGAACCACCAATGCTCATAGAACTCCAATGTGGGAAGGGGAGTTAAAAATGGCCGCTTATGGTCAAGTTGAAATTTTGGAATGATTTAATTACAATATTCTAAATGTCATTTTTCAGGCAGAATACTACTGCACTGGCTGGGAATCGGACCCAGACCTCTCGCATGGCAAGCGAGAATTCTACCATTGAACCACCAATGCTCATAGACCTCCAATGTCGGAAGGGGATTTAAAAATGGCCGCTTATGGTCAAGTTGAAATTTTGGAATGATTTAATTACAATATTCTAAATGTCATTTTTCAGGCAAAATTCTACTGCACTGGCTGGGAATCGGACCCAGATCACTCGCATGGGAAGCGAGAATTCTACCATTGAACCACCAATGCTCATTGAACTCCCATGTGGGCAGGGGATTTAAAAATGGCCGCTTATGGTCATGTTGAAATCTTGGAATGATTTAGATACATTATTCTAAATGTCATTTTTCAGGCAGAATTCTACTGCACTGGCTGGGAATCGGACCCAGATCTCTCGCATGGCAAGCGAGAATTCTACCATTGAACCACCAATGCTCATAGACCTCCAATGTGGGAAGGGGAGTTAAAAATGGCCGCTTATGGTCAAGTTGAAATTTTGGAATGATTTAATTACAATATTCTAAATGTCATTTTTCAGGCAAAATTCTACTGCACTGGCTGGGAATCGGACCCAGATCTCTCGCACGGCAAGCGAGAATTCTACCATTGAACCACCAATGCTCATAAAACTCCAATGTGGGAAGGGGAGTTAAAAATGGCCGCTTATGGTCAAGTTGAAATTTTGGAATGATTTAATTACAATATTCTAAATGTCATTTTTCAGGCAAAATTCTACTGCACTGGCTGGGAATCGGACCCAGATCTCTCGCATGGCAAGCGAGAATTCTACCATTGAACCACCAATGCTCATAGAACTCCAATGTGGGCAGGGGATTTAAAAATGGCCGCTTATGGTCATGTTGAAATCTTGGAATGATTTAGATACATTATTCTAAATGTCATTTTTCAGGCAGAATTCTACTGCACTGGCTGGGAATCGGACCCAGATCTCTCGCATGGCAAGCGAGAATTCTACCATTGAACCACCAATGCTCATAGACCTCCAATGTCGGAAGGGGATTTAAAAATGGCCGCTTATGGTCAAGTTGAAATTTTGGAATGATTTAATTACAATATTCTAAATGTCATTTTTCAGGCAAAATTCTACTGCACTGGCTGGGAATCGGACCCAGATCTCTCGCATGGCAAGCGAGAATTCTACCATTGAACCACCAATGCTCATAGACCTCCAATGTCGGAAGGGGATTTAAAAATGGCCGCTTATGGTCAAGTTGAAATTTTGGAATGATTTAATTACAATATTCTAAATGTCCTTTTTCAGGCAAAATTCTACTGCACTGGCTGGGAATCGGACCCAGATCACTCGCATGGGAAGCGAGAATTCTACCATTGAACCACCAATGCTCATTGAACTCCCATGTGGGCAGGGGATTTAAAAATGGCCGCTTATGGTCATGTTGAAATCTTGGAATGATTTAGATACATTATTCTAAATGTCATTTTTCAGGCAGAATTCTACTGCACTGGCTGGGAATCGGACCCAGATCTCTCGCATGGCAAGCGAGAATTCTACCATTGAACCACCAATGCTCATAGACCTCCAATGTCGGAAGGGGATTTAAAAATGGCCGCTTATGGTCAAGTTGAAATTTTGGAATGATTTAATTACAATATTCTAAATGTCATTTTTCAGGCAAAATTCTACTGCACTGGCTGGGAATCAGACCCAGATCTCTCGCATGAGAAGCGAGAATTCTACCATTGAACCACCAATGCTCATAGAACTCCAATGTGGGAAGGGGAGTTAAAAATGGCCGCTCATGGTCAAGTTGAAATTTTGGAATGATTTAATTACAATATTCTAAATGTCATTTTTCAGGCAGAATTCTACTGCACTGGCTGGGAATCGGACCCAGATCTCTCGCATGGCAAGCGAGAATTCTACCATTGAACCACCAATGCTCATAGAACTCCAATGTGGGCAGGGGATTTAAAAATGGCCGCTTATGGTCATGTTGAAATCTTGGAATGATTTAGATACATTATTCTAAATGTCATTTTTCAGGCAGAATTCTACTGCACTGGCTGGGAATCGGACCCAGATCTCTCGCATGGCAAGCGAGAATTCTACCATTGAACCACCAATGCTCATAGACCTCCAATGTCGGAAGGGGATTTAAAAATGGCCGCTTATGGTCAAGTTGAAATTTTGGAATGATTTAATTACAATATTCTAAATGTCATTTTTCAGGCAAAATTCTACTGCACTGGCTGGGAATCGGACCCAGATCACTCGCATGGGAAGCGAGAATTCTACCATTGAACCACCAATGCTCATTGAACTCCCATGTGGGCAGGGGATTTAAAAATGGCCGCTTATGGTCATGTTGAAATCTTGGAATGATTTAGATACATTATTCTAAATGTCATTTTTCAGGCAGAATTCTACTGCACTGGCTGGGAATCGGACCCAGATCTCTCGCATGGCAAGCGAGAATTCTACCATTGAACCACCAATGCTCATAGAACTCCAATGTGGGAAGGGGATTTAAAAATGGCCGCTTATGGTCATGTTGAAATTTTGGAATGATTTAATTACAATATTCTAAATGTCATTTTTCAGGCAGAATTCTACTGCACTGGCTGGGAATCGGACCCAGATCTCTCGCATGGCAAGCGAGAATTCTACCATTGAACCACCAATGCTCATACAACTCCAATGTGGGAAGGGGAGTTAAAAATGGCCGCTTATGGTCAAGTTGAAATTTTGGAATGATTTAATTACAATATTCTAAATGTCATTTTTCAGGCAAAATTCTACTGCACTGGCTGGGAATCGGACCCAGATCTCTCGCATGGCAAGCGAGAATTCTACCATTGAACCACCAATGCTCATAGAACTCCAATGTGGGCAGGGGATTTAAAAATGGCCGCTTATGGTCATGTTGAAATCTTGGAATGATTTAGATACATTATTCTAAATGTCATTTTTCAGGCAGAATTCTACTGCACTGGCTGGGAATCGGACCCAGATCTCTCGCATGGCAAGCGAGAATTCTACCATTGAACCACCAATGCTCATAGACCTCCAATGTCGGAAGGGGATTTAAAAATGGCCGCTTATGGTCAAGTTGAAATTTTGGAATGATTTAATTACAATATTCTAAATGTCATTTTTCAGGCAAAATTCTACTGCACTGGCTGGGAATCGGACCCAGATCTCTCGCATGGGAAGCGAGAATTCTACCATTGAACCACCAATGCTCATAGAACTCCAATGTGGGAAGGGGAGTTAAAAATGGCCGCTTATGGTCAAGTTGAAATTTTGGAATGATTTAATTACAATATTCTAAATGTCATTTTTCAGGCAGAATACTACTGCACTGGCTGGGAATCGGACCCAGACCTCTCGCATGGCAAGCGAGAATTCTACCATTGAACCACCAATGCTCATAGACCTCCAATGTCGGAAGGGGATTTAAAAATGGCCGCTTATGGTCAAGTTGAAATTTTGGAATGATTTAATTACAATATTCTAAATGTCATTTTTCAGGCAAAATTCTACTGCACTGGCTGGGAATCGGACCCAGATCACTCGCATGGGAAGCGAGAATTCTACCATTGAACCACCAATGCTCATTGAACTCCCATGTGGGCAGGGGATTTAAAAATGGCCGCTTATGGTCATGTTGAAATCTTGGAATGATTTAGATACATTATTCTAAATGTCATTTTTCAGGCAGAATTCTACTGCACTGGCTGGGAATCGGACCCAGATCTCTCGCATGGCAAGCGAGAATTCTACCATTGAACCACCAATGCTCATAGACCTCCAATGTGGGAAGGGGAGTTAAAAATGGCCGCTTATGGTCAAGTTGAAATTTTGGAATGATTTAATTACAATATTCTAAATGTCATTTTTCAGGCAAAATTCTACTGCACTGGCTGGGAATCGGACCCAGATCTCTCGCACGGCAAGCGAGAATTCTACCATTGAACCACCAATGCTCATAAAACTCCAATGTGGGAAGGGGAGTTAAAAATGGCCGCTTATGGTCAAGTTGAAATTTTGGAATGATTTAATTACAATATTCTAAATGTCATTTTTCAGGCAAAATTCTACTGCACTGGCTGGGAATCGGACCCAGATCTCTCGCATGGCAAGCGAGAATTCTACCATTGAACCACCAATGCTCATAGAACTCCAATGTGGGCAGGGGATTTAAAAATGGCCGCTTATGGTCATGTTGAAATCTTGGAATGATTTAGATACATTATTCTAAATGTCATTTTTCAGGCAGAATTCTACTGCACTGGCTGGGAATCGGACCCAGATCTCTCGCATGGCAAGCGAGAATTCTACCATTGAACCACCAATGCTCATAGACCTCCAATGTCGGAAGGGGATTTAAAAATGGCCGCTTATGGTCAAGTTGAAATTTTGGAATGATTTAATTACAATATTCTAAATGTCATTTTTCAGGCAAAATTCTACTGCACTGGCTGGGAATCGGACCCAGATCTCTCGCATGGCAAGCGAGAATTCTACCATTGAACCACCAATGCTCATAGACCTCCAATGTCGGAAGGGGATTTAAAAATGGCCGCTTATGGTCAAGTTGAAATTTTGGAATGATTTAATTACAATATTCTAAATGTCCTTTTTCAGGCAAAATTCTACTGCACTGGCTGGGAATCGGACCCAGATCACTCGCATGGGAAGCGAGAATTCTACCATTGAACCACCAATGCTCATTGAACTCCCATGTGGGCAGGGGATTTAAAAATGGCCGCTTATGGTCATGTTGAAATCTTGGAATGATTTAGATACATTATTCTAAATGTCATTTTTCAGGCAGAATTCTACTGCACTGGCTGGGAATCGGACCCAGATCTCTCGCATGGCAAGCGAGAATTCTACCATTGAACCACCAATGCTCATAGACCTCCAATGTGGGAAGGGGAGTTAAAAATGGCCGCTTATGGTCAAGTTGAAATTTTGGAATGATTTAATTACAATATTCTAAATGTCATTTTTCAGGCAAAATTCTACTGCACTGGCTGGGAATCGGACCCAGATCTCTCGCATGGCAAGCGAGAATTCTACCATTGAACCACCAATGCTCATAAAACTCCAATGTGGGAAGGGGAGTTAAAAATGGCCGCTTATGGTCAAGTTGAAATTTTGGAATGATTTAATTACAATATTCTAAATGTCATTTTTCAGGCAAAATTCTACTGCACTGGCTGGGAATCGGACCCAGATCTCTCGCATGGCAAGCGAGAATTCTACCATTGAACCACCAATGCTCATAGAACTCCAATGTGGGCAGGGGATTTAAAAATGGCCGCTTATGGTCATGTTGAAATTTTGGAATGATTTAATTACAATATTCTAAATGTCATTTTTCAGGCAGAATTCTACTGCACTGGCTGGGAATCGGACCCAGATCTCTCGCATGGCAAGCGAGAATTCTACCATTGAACCACCAATGCTCATACAACTCCAATGTGGGAAGGGGAGTTAAAAATGGCCGCTTATGGTCAAGTTGAAATTTTGGAATGATTTAATTACAATATTCTAAATGTCATTTTTCAGGCAAAATTCTACTGCACTGGCTGGGAATCGGACCCAGATCTCTCGCATGGCAAGCGAGAATTCTACCATTGAACCACCAATGCTCATAGAACTCCAATGTGGGCAGGGGATTTAAAAATGGCCGCTTATGGTCATGTTGAAATCTTGGAATGATTTAGATACATTATTCTAAATGTCATTTTTCAGGCAGAATTCTACTGCACTGGCTGGGAATCGGACCCAGATCTCTCGCATGGCAAGCGAGAATTCTACCATTGAACCACCAATGCTCATAGACCTCCAATGTCGGAAGGGGATTTAAAAATGGCCGCTTATGGTCAAGTTGAAATTTTGGAATGATTTAATTACAATATTCTAAATGTCATTTTTTCAGGCAAAATTCTACTGCACTGGCTGGGAATCGGACCCAGATCTCTCGCATGGCAAGCGAGAATTCTACCATTGAACCACCAATGCTCATAGAACTCCAATGTGGGCAGGGGATTTAAAAATGGCCGCTTATGGTCATGTTGAAATCTTGGAATGATTTAGATACATTATTCTAAATGTCATTTTTCAGGCAGAATTCTACTGCACTGGCTGGGAATCGGACCCAGATCTCTCGCATGGCAAGCGAGAATTCTACCATTGAACCACCAATGCTCATAGACCTCCAATGTCGGAAGGGGATTTAAAAATGGCCGCTTATGGTCAAGTTGAAATTTTGGAATGATTTAATTACAATATTCTAAATGTCATTTTTCAGGCAAAATTCTACTGCACTGGCTGGGAATCGGACCCAGATCTCTCGCATGGGAAGCGAGAATTCTACCATTGAACCACCAATGCTCATAGAACTCCAATGTGGGAAGGGGAGTTAAAAATGGCCGATTATGGTCAAGTTGAAATTTTGGAATGATTTAATTACAATATTCTAAATGTCATTTTTCAGGCAGAATTCTACTGCACTGGCTGGGAATCGGACCCAGACCTCTCGCATGGCAAGCGAGAATTCTACCATTGAACCACCAATGCTCATAGACCTCCAATGTCGGAAGGGGATTTAAAAATGGCCGCTTATGGTCAAGTTGAAATTTTGGAATGATTTAATTAGAAATTTTGGAATGATTTAATTACAATATTCTAAATGTCCTTTTTCAGGCAAAATTCTACTGCACTGGCTGGGAATCGGACCCAGATCACTCGCATGGGAAGCGAGAATTCTACCATTGAACCACCAATGCTCATTGAACTCCCATGTGGGCAGGGGATTTAAAAATGGCCGCTTATGGTCATGTTGAAATCTTGGAATGATTTAGATACATTATTCTAAATGTCATTTTTCAGGCAGAATTCTACTGCACTGGCTGGGAATCGGACCCAGATCTCTCGCATGGCAAGCGAGAATTCTACCATTGAACCACCAATGCTCATAGACCTCCAATGTGGGAAGGGGAGTTAAAAATGGCCGCTTATGGTCAAGTTGAAATTTTGGAATGATTTAATTACAATATTCTAAATGTCATTTTTCAGGCAAAATTCTACTGCACTGGCTGGGAATCGGACCCAGATCTCTCGCATGGCAAGCGAGAATTCTACCATTGAACCACCAATGCTCATAGACCTCCAATGTCGGAAGGGGATTTAAAAATGGCCGCTTATGGTCAAGTTGAAATTTTGGAATGATTTAATTACAATATTCTAAATGTCATTTTTCAGGCAAAATTCTACTGCACTGGCTGGGAATCGGACCCAGATCTCTCGCATGGCAAGCGAGAATTCTACCATTGAACCACCAATGCTCATAGAACTCCAATGTGGGCAGGGGATTTAAAAATGGCCGCTTATGGTCATGTTGAAATCTTGGAATGATTTAGATACATTATTCTAAATGTCATTTTTCAGGCAGAATTCGACTGCACTGGCTGGGAATCGGACCCAGATCTCTCGCATGGCAAGCGAGAATTCTACCATTGAACCACCAATGCTCATAGACCTCCAATGTCGGAAGGGGATTTAAAAATGGCCGCTTATGGTCAAGTTGAAATTTTGGAATGATTTAATTACAATATTCTAAATGTCATTTTTCAGGCAAAATTCTACTGCACTGGCTGGGAATCGGACCCAGATCACTCGCATGGGAAGCGAGAATTCTACCATTGAACCACCAATGCTCATTGAACTCCCATGTGGGCAGGGGATTTAAAAATGGCCGCTTATGGTCATGTTGAAATCTTGGAATGATTTAGATACATTATTCTAAATGTCATTTTTCAGGCAGAATTCTACTGCACTGGCTGGGAATCGGACCCAGATCTCTCGCATGGCAAGCGAGAATTCTACCATTGAACCACCAATGCTCATAGAACTCCAATGTGGGAAGGGGATTTAAAAATGGCCGCTTATGGTCATGTTGAAATTTTGGAATGATTTAATTACAATATTCTAAATGTCATTTTTCAGGCAGAATTCTACTGCACTGGCTGGGAATCGGACCCAGATCTCTCGCATGGCAAGCGAGAATTCTACCATTGAACCACCAATGCTCATACAACTCCAATGTGGGAAGGGGAGTTAAAAATGGCCGCTTATGGTCAAGTTGAAATTTTGGAATGATTTAATTACAATATTCTAAATGTCATTTTTCAGGCAGAATTCTACTGCACTGGCTGGGAATCGGACCCAGATCTCTCGCATGGCAAGCGAGAATTCTACCATTGAACCACCAATGCTCATACAACTCCAATGTGGGAAGGGGAGTTAAAAATGGCCGCTTATGGTCAAGTTGAAATTTTGGAATGATTTAATTACAATATTCTAAATGTCATTTTTTCAGGCAAAATTCTACTGCACTGGCTGGGAATCGGACCCAGATCTCTCGCATGGCAAGCGAGAATTCTACCATTGAACCACCAATGCTCATAGAACTCCAATGTGGGCAGGGGATTTAAAAATGGCCGCTTATGGTCATGTTGAAATCTTGGAATGATTTAGATACATTATTCTAAATGTCATTTTTCAGGCAGAATTCTACTGCACTGGCTGGGAATCGGACCCAGATCTCTCGCATGGCAAGCGAGAATTCTACCATTGAACCACCAATGCTCATAAAACTCCAATGTGGGAAGGGGAGTTAAAAATGGCCGCTTATGGTCAAGTTGAAATTTTGGAATGATTTAATTACAATATTCTAAATGTCATTTTTCAGGCAAAATTCTACTGCACTGGCTGGGAATCGGACCCAGATCTCTCGCATGGCAAGCGAGAATTCTACCATTGAACCACCAATGCTCATAGAACTCCAATGTGGGAAGGGGATTTAAAAATGGCCGCTTATGGTCATGTTGAAATTTTGGAATGATTTATTTACAATATTCTAAATGTCATTTTTCAGGCAGAATTCTACTGCACTGGGTGGGAATAGGACCCAGATCTCTGGCATGGCAAGCGAGAATTCTACCATTGAATCACCAATGCTCATAGACCTCCAATGTGGGAAGGGGAGTTAAAAATGGCCGCTTATGGTCAAGTTGAAATTTTGGAATGATTTAATTACAATATTGTAAATGTCATTTTTCAGGCAGAATTCTACTGCACTGGCTGGGAATCGGACCCAGATCTCTCGCATGGCAAGCGAGAATTCTACCATTGAATCACCAATGCTCATACAACAATATTGTAGGCAGGGGATTTAAAAATGGCCACCTATGGTCATGTTGACATTTTGGAATGATCTAAATAAAATATTCTAAATGTCATTCTTTGGGCAGAATTCTACTAAACTGGCTGGGAATCGGACCCAGATCTCTCGCATTGCAAGAGAGAATTCTACCATTGAACCACCAATGCTCATACAACAATATTGTAGACAGGGGATTTAAAAATGGCCACCTATGGTCATGTTGACATTTTGGAATGATCTAAATAAAATATTCTAAATGTCATTCTTTGGGCAGAATTCTACTGCACTGGCTGGGAATCGGACCCAGATCTCTCGCATGGCAAGCGAGAATTCTACCATTGAACCACCAATGCTCATACAACAATATTGTAGGCAGGGGATTTAAAAATGGCCACCTATGGACATGTTGATATTTTGGAATGATCTAAATAAAATATTCTATATGTCATTCTTTGGGCAGAATTCTACTGCACTGGCTGGGAATCGGACACAGATCTCTCGCATGGCAAGCGAGAATTCTACCATTGAACCACCAATGCTCATAGAACTCCAATGTGGGCAGGGGATTTCAAAATGGCCGCTTATGGTCAAGTTGAAATTTAGGAATGATTTAATTACATTATTCTAAATGTCATTTTTCAGACAGAATTCTACTGCACTGGGTGGGAATAGGTCCCAGATCTCTCGCATGGCAAGCGAGAATTCTACCATTGAACCACCAATGCTCATAGAACTCCAATGTGGGAAGGGGATTTAAAAATGGCCGCTTATGGTCAAGTTGAAATTTTGGAATGATTTAATTACAATATTCTAAATGTCATTCTTTGGGCAGAATTCTACTAAACTGGCTGGGAATCGGACCCAGATCTCTCGCATTGCAAGAGAGAATTCTACCATTGAACCACCAATGCTCATACAACAATATTGTAGGCAGGGGATTTAAAAATGGCCACCTATGGTCATGTTGACATTTTGGAATGATCTAAATAAAATATTCTAAATGTCATTCTTTGGGCAGAATTCTACTGCACTGGCTGGGAATTGGACCCATATCTCTCGCATGGCAAGCGAGAATTCTACCATTGAACCACCAATGCTCATACAACAATATTGTAGGCAGGGGATTTAAAAATGGCCACCTATGGACATGTTGATATTTTGGAATGATCTAAATAAAATATTCTATATGTCATTCTTTGGGCAGAATTCTACTGCACTGGCTGGGAATCGGACACAGATCTCTCGCATGGCAAGCGAGAATTCTACCATTGAACCACCAATGCTCATAGAACTCCAATGTGGGCAGGGGATTTCAAAATGGCCGCTTATGGTCAAGTTGAAATTTAGGAATGATTTAATTACAATATTCTAAATGTCATTTTTCAGACAGAATTCTACTGCACTGGGTGGGAATAGGTCCCAGATCTCTCGCATGGCAAGCGAGAATTCTACCATTGAACCACCAATGCTCATAGAACTCCAATGTGGGAAAGGGATTTAAAAATGGCCGCTTATGGTCAAGTTGAAATTTTGGAATGATTTAATTACAATATTCTAAATGTCATTTTTTGGGCAGAATTCTACTGCACTGGCTGGGAATCGGACCCAGATCTCTCGCATGGGAAGCGAGAATTCTACCATTGAACCACCAATGCTCATAAAACAATGTTGTGGGCAGGGGATTTAAAAATGGCCACCCATGGTCATGTTGACATTTTGGAATGATCTAAATAAAATATTCTAAATGTCATTTTTCAGGTAGAATTCTACTGCACTGGCTGGGAATCGGACCCAGATCTCTCGCATGGGAAGCGAGAATTCTACCATTGAACCACCAATGCTCATAGACCTCCAATGTGGGAAGGGGAGTTAAAAATGGCCGCTTATGGTCAAGTTGAAATTTTGGAATGATTTAATTACAATATTGTAAATGTCATTTTTCAGGCAGAATTCTACTGCACTGGCTGGGAATCGGACCCAGATCTCTCGCATGGCAAGCGAGAATTCTACCATTGAACCGCCAATGCTCATACAACAATATTGTAGGCAGGGGATTTAAAAATGGCCACCTATGGTCATGTTGACATTTTGGAATGATCTAAATAAAATATTCTAAATGTCATTCTTTGGGCAGAATTCTACTAAACTGGCTGGGAATCGGACCCAGATCTCTCGCATTGCAAGAGAGAATTCTACCATTGAACCACCAATGCTCATACAACAATATTGTAGACAGGGGATTTAAAAATGGCCACCTATGGTCATGTTGACATTTTGGAATGATCTAAATAAAATATTCTAAATGTCATTCTTTGGGCAGAATTCTACTGCACTGGCTGGGAATCGGACCCAGATCTCTCGCATGGCAAGCGAGAATTCTACCATTGAACCACCAATGCTCATACAACAATATTGTAGGCAGGGGATTTAAAAATGGCCACCTATGGACATGTTGATATTTTGGAATGATCTAAATAAAATATTCTATATGTCATTCTTTGGGCAGAATTCTACTGCACTGGCTGGGAATCGGACACAGATCTCTCGCATGGCAAGCGAGAATTCTACCATTGAACCACCAATGCTCATAGAACTCCAATGTGGGCAGGGGATTTCAAAATGGCCGCTTATGGTCAAGTTGAAATTTAGGAATGATTTAATTACATTATTCTAAATGTCATTTTTCAGACAGAATTCTACTGCACTGGGTGGGAATAGGTCCCAGATCTCTCGCATGGCAAGCGAGAATTCTACCATTGAACCACCAATGCTCATAGAACTCCAATGTGGGAAGGGGATTTAAAAATGGCCGCTTATGGTCAAGTTGAAATTTTGGAATGATTTAATTACAATATTCTAAATGTCATTCTTTGGGCAGAATTCTACTAAACTGGCTGGGAATCGGACCCAGATCTCTCGCATGGCAAGCGAGAATTCTACCATTGAACCACCAATGCTCATACAACAATATTGTAGGCAGGGGATTTAAAAATGGCCACCTATGGTCATGTTGACATTTTGGAATGATCTAAATAAAATATTCTAAATGTCATTCTTTGGGCAGAATTCTACTAAACTGGCTGGGAATCGGACCCAGATCTCTCGCATTGCAAGAGAGAATTCTACCATTGAACCACCAATGCTCATACAACAATATTGTAGACAGGGGATTTAAAAATGGCCACCTATGGTCATGTTGACATTTTGGAATGATCTAAATAAAATATTCTAAATGTCATTCTTTGGGCAGAATTCTACTTCACTGGCTGGGAATCGGACCCAGATCTCTCGCATGGCAAGCGAGAATTCTACCATTGAACCACCAATGCTCATAGAACTCCAATGTGGGAAGGGGATTTAAAAATGGCCGCTTATGGTCAAGTTGAAATTTTGGAATGATTTAATTACAATATTCTAAATGTCATTCTTTGGGCAGAATTCTACTAAACTGGCTGGGAATCGGACCCAGATCTCTCGCATTGCAAGAGAGAATTCTACCATTGAACCACCAATGCTCATACAACAATATTGTAGGCAGGGGATTTAAAAATGGCCACCTATGGTCATGTTGACATTTTGGAATGATCTAAATAAAATATTCTAAATGTCATTCTTTGGGCAGAATTCTACTGCACTGGCTGGGAATTGGACCCATATCTCTCGCATGGCAAGCGAGAATTCTACCATTGAACCACCAATGCTCATACAACAATATTGTAGGCAGGGGATTTAAAAATGGCCACCTATGGACATGTTGATATTTTGGAATGATCTAAATAAAATATTCTATATGTCATTCTTTGGGCAGAATTCTACTGCACTGGCTGGGAATCGGACACAGATCTCTCGCATGGCAAGCGAGAATTCTACCATTGAACCACCAATGCTCATAGAACTCCAATGTGGGCAGGGGATTTCAAAATGGCCGCTTATGGTCAAGTTGAAATTTAGGAATGATTTAATTACAATATTCTAAATGTCATTTTTCAGACAGAATTCTACTGCACTGGGTGGGAATAGGTCCCAGATCTCTCGCATGGCAAGCGAGAATTCTACCATTGAACCACCAATGCTCATAGAACTCCAATGTGGGAAAGGGATTTAAAAATGGCCGCTTATGGTCAAGTTGAAATTTTGGAATGATTTAATTACAATATTCTAAATGTCATTTTTTGGGCAGAATTCTACTGCACTGGCTGGGAATCGGACCCAGATCTCTCGCATGGGAAGCGAGAATTCTACCATTGAACCACCAATGCTCATAAAACAATGTTGTGGGCAGGGGATTTAAAAATGGCCACCCATGGTCATGTTGACATTTTGGAATGATCTAAATAAAATATTCTAAATGTCATTTTTCAGGCAGAATTCTACTGCACTGGCTGGGAATCGGACCCAGATCTCTCGCATGGGAAGCGAGAATTCTACCATTGAACCACCAATGCTCATAGACCTCCAATGTGGGAAGGGGAGTTAAAAATGGCCGCTTATGGTCAAGTTGAAATTTTGGAATGATTTAATTACAATATTGTAAATGTCATTATGCAGGCAGAATTCTACTGCACTGGCTGGGAATCGGACCCAGATCTCTCGCATGGCAAGCGAGAATTCTACCATTGAACCACCAATGCTCATACAACAATATTGTAGGCAGGGGATTTAAAAATGGCCACCTATGGTCATGTTGACATTTTGGAATGATCTAAATAAAATATTCTAAATGTCATTCTTTGGGCAGAATTCTACTAAACTGGCTGGGAATCGGACCCAGATCTCTCGCATTGCAAGAGAGAATTCTACCATTGAACCACCAATGCTCATACAACAATATTGTAGACAGGGGATTTAAAAATGGCCACCTATGGTCATGTTGACATTTTGGAATGATCTAAATAAAATATTCTAAATGTCATTCTTTGGGCAGAATTCTACTGCACTGGCTGGGAATCGGACCCAGATCTCTCGCATGGCAAGCGAGAATTCTACCATTGAACCACCAATGCTCATACAACAATATTGTAGGCAGGGGATTTAAAAATGGCCACCTATGGACATGTTGATATTTTGGAATGATCTAAATAAAATATTCTATATGTCATTCTTTGGGCAGAATTCTACTGCACTGGCTGGGAATCGGACACAGATCTCTCGCATGGCAAGCGAGAATTCTACCATTGAACCACCAATGCTCATAGAACTCCAATGTGGGCAGGGGATTTCAAAATGGCCGCTTATGGTCAAGTTGAAATTTAGGAATGATTTAATTACATTATTCTAAATGTCATTTTTCAGACAGAATTCTACTGCACTGGGTGGGAATAGGTCCCAGATCTCTCGCATGGCAAGCGAGAATTCTACCATTGAACCACCAATGCTCATAGAACTCCAATGTGGGAAGGGGATTTAAAAATGGCCGCTTATGGTCAAGTTGAAATTTTGGAATGATTTAATTACAATATTCTAAATGTCATTCTTTGGGCAGAATTCTACTAAACTGGCTGGGAATCGGACCCAGATCTCTCGCATTGCAAGAGAGAATTCTACCATTGAACCACCAATGCTCATACAACAATATTGTAGGCAGGGGATTTAAAAATGGCCACCTATGGACATGTTGATATTTTGGAATGATCTAAATAAAATATTCTATATGTCATTCTTTGGGCAGAATTCTACTGCACTGGCTGGGAATCGGACACAGATCTCTCGCATGGCAAGCGAGAATTCTACCATTGAACCACCAATGCTCATAGAACTCCAATGTGGGCAGGGGATTTCAAAATGGCCGCTTATGGTCAAGTTGAAATTTAGGAATGATTTAATTACATTATTCTAAATGTCATTTTTCAGACAGAATTCTACTGCACTGGGTGGGAATAGGTCCCAGATCTCTCGCATGGCAAGCGAGAATTCTACCATTGAACCACCAATGCTCATAGAACTCCAATGTGGGAAGGGGATTTAAAAATGGCCGCTTATGGTCAAGTTGAAATTTTGGAATGATTTAATTACAATATTCTAAATGTCATTTTTTGGGCAGAATTCTACTGCACTGGCTGGGAATCGGACCCAGATCTCTCGCATGGGAAGCGAGAATTCTACCATTGAACCACCAATGCTCATAAAACAATGTTGTGGTCAGGGGATTTAAAAATGGCCACCCATGGTCATGTTGACATTTTGGAATGATCTAAATAAAATATTCTAAATGTCATTTTTCAGGCAGAATTCTACTGCACTTGCTGGGAATCGGACCCAGATCTCTCGCATGGGAAGCGAGAATTCTACCATTGAACCACCAATGCTCATAAAACAATGTTGTGGGCAGGGGATTTAAAAATGGCCACCCATGGTCATGTTGACATTTTGGAATGATCTAAATAAAATATTCTAAATGTCATTCTTTGGGCAGAATTCTACTGCACTGGCTGGGAATCGGACCCAGATCTCTCGCATGGGAAGCAAGAATTCTACCATTGAACCACCAATGCTCATTGAACTCCCATGTGGGCAGGGGATTTAAAAATGGCCGCTTATGGTCAAGTTGAAATTTTGGAATGATTTAATTACAATATTCTAAATGTCATTTTTCAGGCAAAATTCTACTGCACTGGCTGGGAATCGGACCCAGATCTCTCGCATGGCAAGCGAGAATTCTACCATTGAACCACCAATGCTCATAGACCTCCAATGTCGGAAGGGGATTTAAAAATGGCCGCTTATGGTCAAGTTGAAATTTTGGAATGATTTAATTACAATATTCTAAATGTCATTTTTTGGGCAGAATTCTACTGCACTGGCTGGGAATCGGACCCAGATCTCTCGCATGGGAAGCGAGAATTCTACCATTGAACCACCAATGCTCATAAAACAATGTTGTGGGCAGGGGATTTAAAAATGGCCACCCATGGTCATGTTGAAATCGTGGAATGATTTAGATACATTATTCTAAATGTCATTTTTCAGGCAGAATTCTACTGCACTGGCTGGGAATCGGACCCAGATCTCTCGCATGGCAAGCGAGAATTCTACCATTGAACCACCAATGCTCATAGACCTCCAATGTCGGAAGGGGATTTAAAAATGGCCGCTTATGGTCAAGTTGAAATTTTGGAATGATTTAATTACAATATTCTAAATGTCATTTTTCAGGCAAAATTCTACTGCACTGGCTGGGAATCGGACCCAGATCTCTCGCATGGGAAGCGAGAATTCTACCATTGAACCACCAATGCTCATTGAACTCCCATGTGGGCAGGGGATTTAAAAATGGCCGCTTATGGTCATGTTGAAATCTTGGAATGATTTAGATACATTATTCTAAATGTCATTTTTCAGGCAGAATTCTACTGCACTGGCTGGGAATCGGACCCAGATCTCTCGCATGGGAAGCGAGAATTCTACCATTGAACCACCAATGCTCATAGACCTCCAATGTGGGAAGGGGAGTTAAAAATGGCCGCTTATGGTCAAGTTGAAATTTTGGAATGATTTAATTACAATATTCTAAATGTCATTTTTCAGGCAAAATTCTACTGCACTGGCTGGGAATCGGACCCAGATATCTCGCATGGCAAGCGAGAATTCTACCATTGAACCACCAATGCTCATAGAACTCCAATGTGGGAAGGCGATTTAAAAATGGCCGCTTATGGTCAAGTTGAAATTTTGGAATGATTTAATTACAATATTCTAAATGTCATTTTTCTGGCAGAATTCTACTGCACTGGCTGGGAATCGGACCCAGATCTCTCGCATGGCAAGCGAGAATTCTACCATTGAACCACCAATGCTCATAGAACTCCAATGTGGGCAGGGGATTTCAAAATGGCCGCTTATGGTCAAGTTGAAATTTAGGAATGATTTAATTACATTATTCTAAACGTCATTTTTCAGACAGAATTCTACTGCACTGGGTGGGAATAGGTCCCAGATCTCTCGCATGGCAAGCGAGAATTCTACCATTGAACCACCAATGCTCATAGAACTCCAATGTGGGAAGGGGATTTAAAAATGGCCGCTTATGGTCAAGTTGAAATTTTGGAATGATTTAATTACAATATTCTAAATGTCATTTTTTGGGCAGAATTCTACTGCACTGGCTGGGAATCGGACCCAGATCTCTCGCATGGGAAGTGAGAATTCTACCATTGAACCACCAATGCTCATAAAACAATGTTGTGGGCAGGGGATTTAAAAATGGCCACCCATGGTCATGTTGACATTTTGGAATGATCTAAATAAAATATTCTAAATGTCATTTTTCAGGCAGAATTCTACTGCACTGGCTGGGAATCGGACCCAGATCTCTCGCATGGCAAGCGAGAATTCTACCATTGAACCACCAATGCTCATAGACCTCCAATGTGGGAAGGGGATTTAAAAATGGCCGCTTATGGTCATGTTGAAATCTTGGAATGATTTAGATACATTATTCTAAATGTCATTTTTCAGGCAGAATTCTACTGCACTGGCTGGGAATCGGACCCAGATCTCTCGCATGGCAAGCGAGAATTCTACCATTGAACCACCAATGCTCATAGACCTCCAATGTGGGAAGGGGAGTTAAAAATGGCCGCTTATGGTCAAGTTGAAATTTTGGAATGATTTAATTACAATATTCTAAATGTCATTTTTCAGGCAAAATTCTACTGCACTGGCTGGGAATCGGACCCAGATATCTCGCATGGCAAGCGAGAATTCTACCATTGAACCACCAATGCTCATAGAACTCCAATGTGGGAAGGGGATTTAAAAATGGCCGCTTATGGTCAAGTTGAAATTTTGGAATGATTTAATTACAATATTCTAAATGTCATTTTTTGGGCAGAATTCTACTGCACTGGCTGGGAATCGGACCCAGATCTCTCGCATGGCAAGCGAGAATTCTACCATTGAACCACCAATGCTCATAGAACTCCAATGTGGGCAGGGGATTTCAAAATGGCCGCTTATGGTCAAGTTGAAATTTAGGAATGATTTAATTACATTATTCTAAATGTCATTTTTCAGACAGAATTCTACTGCACTGGGTGGGAAAAGGTCCCAGATCTCTCGCATGGCAAGCGAGAATTCTACCATTGAACCACCAATGCTCATAGAACTCCAATGTGGGAAGGGGATTTAAAAATGGCCGCTTATGGTCAAGTTGAAATTTTGGAATGATTTAATTACAATATTCTAAATGTCATTTTTTGGGCAGAATTCTACTAAACTGGCTGGGAATCGGACCCAGATCTCTCGCATTGCAAGAGAGAATTCTACCATTGAACCACCAATGCTCATACAACAATATTGTAGACAGGGGATTTAAAAATGGCCACCTATGGTCATGTTGACATTTTGGAATGATCTAAATAAAATATTCTAAATGTCATTCTTTGGGCAGAATTCTACTGCACTGGCTGGGAATCGGACCCAGATCTCTCGCATGGCAAGCGAGAATTCTACCATTGAACCACCAATGCTCATACAACAATATTGTAGGCAGGGGATTTAAAAATGGCCACCTATGGACATGTTGATATTTTGGAATGATCTAAATAAAATATTCTATATGTCATTCTTTGGGCAGAATTCTACTGCACTGGCTGGGAATCGGACACAGATCTCTCGCATGGCAAGCGAGAATTCTACCATTGAACCACCAATGCTCATAGAACTCCAATGTGGGCAGGGGATTTCAAAATGGCCGCTTATGGTCAAGTTGAAATTTAGGAATGATTTAATTACATTATTCTAAATGTCATTTTTCAGACAGAATTCTACTGCACTGGGTGGGAATAGGTCCCAGATCTCTCGCATGGCAAGCGAGAATTCTACCATTGAACCACCAATGCTCATAGAACTCCAATGTGGGAAGGGGATTTAAAAATGGCCGCTTATGGTCAAGTTGAAATTTTGGAATGATTTAATTACAATATTCTAAATGTCATTCTTTGGGCAGAATTCTACTAAACTGGCTGGGAATCGGACCCAGATCTCTCGCATTGCAAGAGAGAATTCTACCATTGAACCACCAATGCTCATACAACAATATTGTAGGCAGGGGATTTAAAAATGGCCACCTATGGACATGTTGATATTTTGGAATGATCTAAATAAAATATTCTATATGTCATTCTTTGGGCAGAATTCTACTGCACTGGCTGGGAATCGGACACAGATCTCTCGCATGGCAAGCGAGAATTCTACCATTGAACCACCAATGCTCATAGAACTCCAATGTGGGCAGGGGATTTCAAAATGGCCGCTTATGGTCAAGTTGAAATTTAGGAATGATTTAATTACATTATTCTAAATGTCATTTTTCAGACAGAATTCTACTGCACTGGGTGGGAATAGGTCCCAGATCTCTCGCATGGCAAGCGAGAATTCTACCATTGAACCACCAATGCTCATAGAACTCCAATGTGGGAAGGGGATTTAAAAATGGCCGCTTATGGTCAAGTTGAAATTTTGGAATGATTTAATTACAATATTCTAAATGTCATTTTTTGGGCAGAATTCTACTGCACTGGCTGGGAATCGGACCCAGATCTCTCGCATGGGAAGCGAGAATTCTACCATTGAACCACCAATGCTCATAAAACAATGTTGTGGTCAGGGGATTTAAAAATGGCCACCCATGGTCATGTTGACATTTTGGAATGATCTAAATAAAATATTCTAAATGTCATTTTTCAGGCAGAATTCTACTGCACTTGCTGGGAATCGGACCCAGATCTCTCGCATGGGAAGCGAGAATTCTACCATTGAACCACCAATGCTCATAAAACAATGTTGTGGGCAGGGGATTTAAAAATGGCCACCCATGGTCATGTTGACATTTTGGAATGATCTAAATAAAATATTCTAAATGTCATTCTTTGGGCAGAATTCTACTGCACTGGCTGGGAATCGGACCCAGATCTCTCGCATGGGAAGCAAGAATTCTACCATTGAACCACCAATGCTCATTGAACTCCCATGTGGGCAGGGGATTTAAAAATGGCCGCTTATGGTCAAGTTGAAATTTTGGAATGATTTAATTACAATATTCTAAATGTCATTTTTCAGGCAAAATTCTACTGCACTGGCTGGGAATCGGACCCAGATCTCTCGCATGGCAAGCGAGAATTCTACCATTGAACCACCAATGCTCATAGACCTCCAATGTCGGAAGGGGATTTAAAAATGGCCGCTTATGGTAAAGTTGAAATTTTGGAATGATTTAATTACAATATTCTAAATGTCATTTTTTGGGCAGAATTCTACTGCACTGGCTGGGAATCGGACCCAGATCTCTCGCATGGGAAGCGAGAATTCTACCATTGAACCACCAATGCTCATAAAACAATGTTGTGGGCAGGGGATTTAAAAATGGCCACCCATGGTCATGTTGAAATCGTGGAATGATTTAGATACATTATTCTAAATGTCATTTTTCAGGCAGAATTCTACTGCACTGGCTGGGAATCGGACCCAGATCTCTCGCATGGCAAGCGAGAATTCTACCATTGAACCACCAATGCTCATAGACCTCCAATGTCGGAAGGGGATTTAAAAATGGCCGCTTATGGTCAAGTTGAAATTTTGGAATGATTTAATTACAATATTCTAAATGTCATTTTTCAGGCAAAATTCTACTGCACTGGCTGGGAATCGGACCCAGATCTCTCGCATGGGAAGCGAGAATTCTACCATTGAACCACCAATGCTCATTGAACTCCCATGTGGGCAGGGGATTTAAAAATGGCCGCTTATGGTCATGTTGAAATCTTGGAATGATTTAGATACATTATTCTAAATGTCATTTTTCAGGCAGAATTCTACTGCACTGGCTGGGAATCGGACCCAGATCTCTCGCATGGGAAGCGAGAATTCTACCATTGAACCACCAATGCTCATAGACCTCCAATGTGGGAAGGGGAGTTAAAAATGGCCGCTTATGGTCAAGTTGAAATTTTGGAATGATTTAATTACAATATTCTAAATGTCATTTTTCAGGCAAAATTCTACTGCACTGGCTGGGAATCGGACCCAGATATCTCGCATGGCAAGCGAGAATTCTACCATTGAACCACCAATGCTCATAGAACTCCAATGTGGGAAGGCGATTTAAAAATGGCCGCTTATGGTCAAGTTGAAATTTTGGAATGATTTAATTACAATATTCTAAATGTCATTTTTCTGGCAGAATTCTACTGCACTGGCTGGGAATCGGACCCAGATCTCTCGCATGGCAAGCGAGAATTCTACCATTGAACCACCAATGCTCATAGAACTCCAATGTGGGCAGGGGATTTCAAAATGGCCGCTTATGGTCAAGTTGAAATTTAGGAATGATTTAATTACATTATTCTAAACGTCATTTTTCAGACAGAATTCTACTGCACTGGGTGGGAATAGGTCCCAGATCTCTCGCATGGCAAGCGAGAATTCTACCATTGAACCACCAATGCTCATAGAACTCCAATGTGGGAAGGGGATTTAAAAATGGCCGCTTATGGTCAAGTTGAAATTTTGGAATGATTTAATTACAATATTCTAAATGTCATTTTTTGGGCAGAATTCTACTGCACTGGCTGGGAATCGGACCCAGATCTCTCGCATGGGAAGTGAGAATTCTACCATTGAACCACCAATGCTCATAAAACAATGTTGTGGGCAGGGGATTTAAAAATGGCCACCCATGGTCATGTTGACATTTTGGAATGATCTAAATAAAATATTCTAAATGTCATTTTTCAGGCAGAATTCTACTGCACTGGCTGGGAATCGGACCCAGATCTCTCGCATGGCAAGCGAGAATTCTACCATTGAACCACCAATGCTCATAGACCTCCAATGTGGGAAGGGGATTTAAAAATGGCCGCTTATGGTCATGTTGAAATCTTGGAATGATTTAGATACATTATTCTAAATGTCATTTTTCAGGCAGAATTCTACTGCACTGGCTGGGAATCGGACCCAGATCTCTCGCATGGCAAGCGAGAATTCTACCATTGAACCACCAATGCTCATAGACCTCCAATGTGGGAAGGGGAGTTAAAAATGGCCGCTTATGGTCAAGTTGAAATTTTGGAATGATTTAATTACAATATTCTAAATGTCATTTTTCAGGCAAAATTCTACTGCACTGGCTGGGAATCGGACCCAGATATCTCGCATGGCAAGCGAGAATTCTACCATTGAACCACCAATGCTCATAGAACTCCAATGTGGGAAGGGGATTTAAAAATGGCCGCTTATGGTCAAGTTGAAATTTTGGAATGATTTAATTACAATATTCTAAATGTCATTTTTTGGGCAGAATTCTACTGCACTGGCTGGGAATCGGACCCAGATCTCTCGCATGGCAAGCGAGAATTCTACCATTGAACCACCAATGCTCATAGAACTCCAATGTGGGCAGGGGATTTCAAAATGGCCGCTTATGGTCAAGTTGAAATTTAGGAATGATTTAATTACATTATTCTAAATGTCATTTTTCAGACAGAATTCTACTGCACTGGGTGGGAAAAGGTCCCAGATCTCTCGCATGGCAAGCGAGAATTCTACCATTGAACCACCAATGCTCATAGAACTCCAATGTGGGAAGGGGATTTAAAAATGGCCGCTTATGGTCAAGTTGAAATTTTGGAATGATTTAATTACAATATTCTAAATGTCATTTTTTGGGCAGAATTCTACTGCACTGGCTGGGAATCGGACCCAGATCTCTCGCATGGGAAGCGAGAATTCTACCATTGAACCACCAATGCTCATAAAACAATGTTGTGGGCAGGGGATTTAAAAATGGCCACCCATGGTCATGTTGACATTTTGGAATGATCTAAATAAAATATTCTAAATGTCATTTTTCAGGCAGAATTCTACTGCACTGGCTGGGAATCGGACCCAGATCTCTCACATGGGAAGCGAGAATTCTACCATTGAACCACCAATGCTCATAAAACAATGTTGTGGGCAGGGGATTTAAAAATGGCCACCCATGGTCATGTTGACATTTTGGAATGATCTAAATAAAATATTCTTAATGTCATTCTTTGGGCAGAATTCTACTGCACTGGCTGGGAATCGGACCCAGATCTCTCGCATGGCAAGCGAGAATTCTACCGTTGAACCACCAATGCTCATTGAACTCCAATGTGGGCAGGGGATTTAAAAATGGCCGCTTATGGTCAAGTTGAAATTTTGGAATGATTTAATTACAATATTCTAAATGTCATTTTTCAGGCAAAATTCTACTGCACTGGCTGGGAATCGGACCCAGATCTCTCGCATGGCAAGCGAGAATTCTACCATTGAACCACCAATGCTCATACAACAATATTGTAGGCAGGGGATTTAAAAATGGCCACCTATGGACATGTTGATATTTTGGAATGATCTAAATAAAATATTCTATATGTCATTCTTTGGGCAGAATTCTACTGCACTGGCTGGGAATCGGACACAGATCTCTCGCATGGCAAGCGAGAATTCTACCATTGAACCACCAATGCTCATAGAACTCCAATGTGGGCAGGGGATTTCAAAATGGCCGCTTATGGTCAAGTTGAAATTTAGGAATGATTTAATTACATTATTCTAAATGTCATTTTTCAGACAGAATTCTACTGCACTGGGTGGGAATCGGACCCAGATCTCTCGCATGGGAAGCGAGAATTCTACCATTGAACCACCAATGCTCATAAAACAATGTTGTGGTCAGGGGATTTAAAAATGGCCACCCATGGTCATGTTGACATTTTGGAATGATCTAAATAAAATATTCTAAATGTCATTTTTCAGGCAGAATTCTACTGCACTGGCTGGGAATCGGACCCAGATCTCTCGCATGGGAAGCGAGAATTCTACCATTGAACCACCAATGCTCATAAAACAATGTTGTGGGCAGGGGATTTAAAAATGGCCACCCATGGTCATGTTGACATTTTGGAATGATCTAAATAAAATATTCTAAATGTCATTCTTTGGGCAGAATTCTACTGCACTGGCTGGGAATCGGACCCAGATCTCTCGCATGGGAAGCAAGAATTCTACCATTGAACCACCAATGCTCATTGAACTCCCATGTGGGCAGGGGATTTAAAAATGGCCGCTTATGGTCAAGTTGAAATTTTGGAATGATTTAATTACAATATTCTAAATGTCATTTTTCAGGCAAAATTCTACTGCACTGGCTGGGAATCGGACCCAGATCTCTCGCATGGCAAGCGAGAATTCTACCATTGAACCACCAATGCTCATAGACCTCCAATGTCGGAAGGGGATTTAAAAATGGCCGCTTATGGTCAAGTTGAAATTTTGGAATGATTTAATTACAATATTCTAAATGTCATTTTTTGGGCAGAATTCTACTGCACTGGCTGGGAATCGGACCCAGATCTCTCGCATGGGAAGCGAGAATTCTACCATTGAACCACCAATGCTCATAAAACAATGTTGTGGGCAGGGGATTTAAAAATGGCCACCCATGGTCATGTTGAAATCGTGGAATGATTTAGATACATTATTCTAAATGTCATTTTTCAGGCAGAATTCTACTGCACTGGCTGGGAATCGGACCCAGATCTCTCGCATGGCAAGCGAGAATTCTACCATTGAACCACCAATGCTCATAGACCTCCAATGTCGGAAGGGGATTTAAAAATGGCCGCTTATGGTCAAGTTGAAATTTTGGAATGATTTAATTACAATATTCTAAATGTCATTTTTCAGGCAAAATTCTACTGCACTGGCTGGGAATCGGACCCAGATCTCTCGCATGGGAAGCGAGAATTCTACCATTGAACCACCAATGCTCATTGAACTCCCATGTGGGCAGGGGATTTAAAAATGGCCGCTTATGGTCATGTTGAAATCTTGGAATGATTTAGATACATTATTCTAAATGTCATTTTTCAGGCAGAATTCTACTGCACTGGCTGGGAATCGGACCCAGATCTCTCGCATGGGAAGCGAGAATTCTACCATTGAACCACCAATGCTCATAGACCTCCAATGTGGGAAGGGGAGTTAAAAATGGCCGCTTATGGTCAAGTTGAAATTTTGGAATGATTTAATTACAATATTCTAAATGTCATTTTTCAGGCAAAATTCTACTGCACTGGCTGGGAATCGGACCCAGATATCTCGCATGGCAAGCGAGAATTCTACCATTGAACCACCAATGCTCATAGAACTCCAATGTGGGAAGGCGATTTAAAAATGGCCGCTTATGGTCAAGTTGAAATTTTGGAATGATTTAATTACAATATTCTAAATGTCATTTTTCTGGCAGAATTCTACTGCACTGGCTGGGAATCGGACCCAGATCTCTCGCATGGCAAGCGAGAATTCTACCATTGAACCACCAATGCTCATAGAACTCCAATGTGGGCAGGGGATTTCAAAATGGCCGCTTATGGTCAAGTTGAAATTTAGGAATGATTTAATTACATTATTCTAAACGTCATTTTTCAGACAGAATTCTACTGCACTGGGTGGGAATAGGTCCCAGATCTCTCGCATGGCAAGCGAGAATTCTACCATTGAACCACCAATGCTCATAGAACTCCAATGTGGGAAGGGGATTTAAAAATGGCCGCTTATGGTCAAGTTGAAATTTTGGAATGATTTAATTACAATATTCTAAATGTCATTTTTTGGGCAGAATTCTACTGCACTGGGTGGGAATCGGACCCAGATCTCTCGCATGGGAAGCGAGAATTCTACCATTGAACCACCAATGCTCATAAAACAATTTTGTGGGCAGGGGATTTAAAAATGGCCACCCATGGTCATGTTGACATTTTGGAATGATCTAAATAAAATATTCTAAATGTCATTTTTCAGGCAGAATTCTACTGCACTGGCTGGGAATCGGACCCAGATCTCTCGCATGGCAAGCGAGAATTCTACCATTGAACCACCAATGCTCATAGACCTCCAATGTCGGAAGGGGATTTAAAAATGGCCGCTTATGGTCAAGTTGAAATTTTGGAATGATTTAATTACAATATTCTAAATGTCATTTTTCAGGCAAAATTCTACTGCACTGGCTGGGAATCGGACCCAGATATCTCGCATGGCAAGCGAGAATTCTACCATTGAACCACCAATGCTCATAGACCTCCAATGTGGGAAGGGGATTTAAAAATGGCCGCTTATGGTCATGTTGAAATCTTGGAATGATTTAGATACATTATTCTAAATGTCATTTTTCAGGCAGAATTCTACTGCACTGGCTGGGAATCGGACCCAGATCTCTCGCATGGCAAGCGAGAATTCTACCATTGAACCACCAATGCTCATAGACCTCCAATGTGGGAAGGGGAGTTAAAAATGGCCGCTTATGGTCAAGTTGAAATTTTGGAATGATTTAATTACAATATTCTAAATGTCATTTTTCAGGCAAAATTCTACTGCACTGGCTGGGAATCGGACCCAGATATCTCGCATGGCAAGCGAGAATTCTACCATTGAACCACCAATGCTCATAGAACTCCCATGTGGGAAGGGGATTTAAAAATGGCCGCTTATGGTCAAGTTGAAATTTTGGAATGATTTAATTACAATATTCTAAATGTCATTTTTCTGGCAGAATTCTACTGCACTGGCTGGGAATCGGACCCAGATCTCTCGCATGGCAAGCGAGAATTCTACCATTGAACCACCAATGCTCATAGAACTCCAATGTGGGCAGGGGATTTCAAAATGGCCGCTTATGGTCAAGTTGAAATTTAGGAATGATTTAATTACATTATTCTAAATGTCATTTTTCAGACAGAATTCTACTGCACTGGGTGGGAAAAGGTCCCAGATCTCTCGCATGGCAAGCGAGAATTCTACCATTGAACCACCAATGCTCATAGAACTCCAATGTGGGAAGGGGATTTAAAAATGGCCGCTTATGGTCAAGTTGAAATTTTGGAATGATTTAATTACAATATTCTAAATGTCATTTTTTGGGCAGAATTCTACTGCACTGGCTGGGAATCGGACCCAGATCTCTCGCATGGGAAGCGAGAATTCTACCATTGAACCACCAATGCTCATAAAACAATGTTGTGGGCAGGGGATTTAAAAATGGCCACCCATGGTCATGTTGACATTTTGGAATGATCTAAATAAAATATTCTAAATGTCATTTTTCAGGCAGAATTCTACTGCACTGGCTGGGAATCGGACCCAGATCTCTCACATGGGAAGCGAGAATTCTACCATTGAACCACCAATGCTCATAAAACAATGTTGTGGGCAGGGGATTTAAAAATGGCCACCCATGGTCATGTTGACATTTTGGAATGATCTAAATAAAATATTCTAAATGTCATTTTTTGGGCAGAATTCTACTGCACTGGCTGGGAATCGGACCCAGATCTCTCGCATGGCAAGCGAGAATTCTACCATTGAACCACCAATGCTCATTGAACTCCAATGTGGGCAGGGGATTTAAAAATGGCCGCTTATGGTCAAGTTGAAATTTTGGAATGATTTAATTACAATATTCTAAATGTCATTTTTTGGGCAGAATTCTACTGCACTGGCTGGGAATCGGACCCAGATCTCTCGCATGGGAAGCGAGAATTCTACCATTGAACCACCAATGCTCATAAAACAATGTTGTGGGCAGGGGATTTAAAAATGGCCACCCATGGTCATGTTGACATTTTGGAATGATCTAAATAAAATATTCTAAATGTCATTTTTCAGGCAGAATTCTACTGCACTGGCTGGGAATCGGACCCAGATCTCTCGCATGGCAAGCGAGAATTCTACCATTGAACCACCAATGCTCATAGACCTCCAATGTGGGAAGGGGAGTTAAAAATGGCCGCTTATGGTCAAGTTGAAATTTTGGAATGATTTAATTACAATATTCTAAATGTCATTTTTCAGGCAAAATTCTACTGCACTGGCTGGGAATCGGACCCAGATCTCTCGCATGGCAAGCGAGAATTCTACCATTGAACCACCAATGCTCATAGAACTCCAATGTGGGAAGGGGAGTTAAAAATGGCCGCTTATGGTCAAGTTGAAATTTTGGAATGATTTAATTACAATATTGTAAATGTCATTTTTCAGGCAAAATTCTACTGCACTGGCTGGGAATCGGACCCAGATCTCTCGCATGGCAAGCGAGAATTCTACCATTGAACCACCAATGCTCATAGAACTCCAATGTGGGCAGGGGATTTAAAAATGGCCGCTTATGGTCATGTTGAAATCTTGGAATGATTTAGATACATTATTCTAAATGTCATTTTTCAGGCAGAATTCTACTGCACTGGCTGGGAATCGGACCCAGATCTCTCGCATGGCAAGCGAGAATTCTACCATTGAACCACCAATGCTCATAGACCTCCAATGTCGGAAGGGGATTTAAAAATGGCCGCTTATGGTCAAGTTGAAATTTTGGAATGATTTAATTACAATATTCTAAATGTCATTTTTCAGGCAAAATTCTACTGCACTGGCTGGGAATCGGACCCAGATCTCTCGCATGGGAAGCGAGAATTCTACCATTGAACCACCAATGCTCATTGAACTCCCATGTGGGCAGGGGATTTAAAAATGGCCGCTTATGGTCAAGTTGAAATTTTGGAATGATTTAATTACAATATTCTAAATGTCATTTTTCAGGCAAAATTCTACTGCACTGGCTGGGAATCGGACCCAGATCTCTCGCATGGGAAGCGAGAATTCTACCATTGAACCACCAATGCTCATAGACCTCAAATGTCGGAAGGGGATTTAAAAATGGCCGCTTATGGTCAAGTTGAAATTTTGGAATGATTTAATTACAATATTCTAAATGTCATTTTTCAGGCAAAATTCTACTGCACTGGCTGGGAATCGGACCCAGATCTCTCGCATGGGAAGCGAGAATTCTACCATTGAACCACCAATGCTCATTGAACTCCCATGTGGGCAGGGGATTTAAAAATGGCCGCTTATGGTCATGTTGAAATCTTGGAATGATTTAGATACATTATTCTAAATGTCATTTTTCAGGCAGAATTCTACTGCACTGGCGGGGAATCGGACCCAGATCTCTCGCATGGCAAGCGAGAATTCTACCATTGAACCACCAATGCTCATAGACCTCCAATGTGGGAAGGGGAGTTAAAAATGGCCGCTTATGGTCAAGTTGAAATTTTGGAATGATTTAATTACAATATTCTAAATGTCATTTTTCAGGCAAAATTCTACTGCACTGGCTGGGAATCGGACCCAGATCTCTCGCATGGCAAGCGAGAATTCTACCATTGAACCACCAATGCTCATAGAACTCCAATGTGGGAAGGGGATTTAAAAATGGCCGCTTATGGTCAAGTTGAAATTTTGGAATGATTTAATTACAATATTCTAAATGTCATTTTTTGGGCAGAATTCTACTGCACTGGCTGGGAATCGGACCCAGATCTCTCGCATGGGAAGCGAGAATTCTACCATTGAACCACCAATGCTCATAAAACAATGTTGTGGGCAGGGGATTTAAAAATGGCCACCCATGGTCATGTTGACATTTTGGAATGATCTAAATAAAATATTCTAAATGTCATTTTTCAGGCAGAATTCTACTGCACTGGCTGTGAATCGGACCCAGATCTCTCGCATGGGAAGCGAGAATTCTACCATTGAACCACCAATGCTCATAAAACAATGTTGTGGGCAGGGGATTTAAAAATGGCCACCCATGGTCATGTTGACATTTTGGAATGATCTAAATAAAATATTCTAAATGTCATTCTTTGGGCAGAATTCTACTGCACTGGCTGGGAATCGGACCCAGATCTCTCGCATGGCAAGCGAGAATTCTACCATTGAACCACCAATGCTCATTGAACTCCAATGTGGGCAGGGGATTTAAAAATGGCCGCTTATGGTCAAGTTGAAATTTTGGAATGATTTAATTACAATATTCTAAATGTCATTTTTCAGGCAAAATTCTACTGCACTGGCTGGGAATCGGACCCAGATCTCTCGCATGGGAAGCGAGAATTCTACCATTGAACCACCAATGCTCATTGAACTCCCATGTCGGAAGGGGATTTAAAAATGGCCGCTTATGGTCAAGTTGAAATTTTGGAATGATTTAATTACAATATTCTAAATGTCATTTTTCAGGCAAAATTCTACTGCACTGGCTGGGAATCGGACCCAGATCTCTCGCATGGGAAGCGAGAATTCTACCATTGAACCACCAATGCTCATTGAACTCCCATGTGGGCAGGGGATTTAAAAATGGCCGCTTATGGTCATGTTGAAATCTTGGAATGATTTAGATACATTATTCTAAATGTCATCTTTCAGGCAGAATTCTACTGCACTGGCTGGGAATCGGACCCAGATCTCTCGCATTGCAAGCGAGAATTCTACCATTGAACCACCAATGCTCATAGACCTCCAATGTGGGAAGGGGAGTTAAAAATGGCCGCTTATGGTCAAGTTGAAATTTTGGAATGATTTAATTACAATATTCTAAATGTCATTTTTCAGGCAAAATTCTACTGCACTGGCTGGGAATCGGACCCAGATCTCTCGCATGGCAAGCGAGAATTCTACCATTGAACCACCAATGCTCATAGAACTCCAATGTGGGCAGGGGATTTAAAAATGGCCGCTTATGGTCATGTTGAAATCTTAGAATGATTTAGATACATTATTCTAAATGACATTTTTCAGGCAGAATTCTACTGCACTGGCTGGGAATCGGACCCAGATCTCTCGCATGGCAAGCGAGAATTCTACCATTGAACCACCAATGCTCATAGACCTCCAATGTGGGAAGGGGAGTTAAAAATGGCCGCTTATGGTCAAGTTGAAATTTTGGAATGATTTAATTACAATATTCTAAATGTCATTTTTCAGGCAAAATTCTACTGCACTGGCTGGGAATCGGACCCAGATCTCTCGCATGGCAAGCGAGAATTCTACCATTGAACCACCAATGCTCATAGAACTCCAATGTGGGCAGGGGGTTTAAAAATGGCCGCTTATGGTCATGTTGAAATCTTGGAATGATTTAGATACATTATTCTAAATGTCATTTTTCAGGCAGAATTCTACTGCACTGGCTGGGAATCGGACCCAGATCTCTCGCATGGCAAGCGAGAATTCTACCATTGAACCACCAATGCTCATAGACCTCCAAAGTCGGAAGGGGATTTAAAAATGGCCGCTTCTGGTCAAGTAAAAATTTTGGAATGATTTAATTACAATATTCTAAATGTCATTTTTCAGGCAAAATTCTACTGCACTGGCTGGGAATCGGACCCAGATCTCTCGCATGGGAAGCGAGAATTCTACCATTGAACCACCAATGCTCATAGAACTCCAATGTGGGAAGGGGAGTTAAAAATGGCCGCTTATGGTCAAGTTGAAATTTTGGAATGATTTAATTACAATATTCTAAATGTCATTTTTCAGGCAGAATTCTACTGCACTGGCTGGGAATCGGACCCAGACCTCTCGCATGGCAAGCGAGAATTCTACCATTGAACCACCAATGCTCATACAACAATATTGTAGGCAGGGGATTTAAAAATGGCCACCTATGGTCATGTTGACATTTTGGAATGATCTAAATAAAATATTCTAAATGTCATTCTTTGGGCAGAATTCTACTGCACTGGCTGGGAATCGGACCCAGATCTCTCGCATGGCAAGCGAGAATTCTACCATTGAACCACCAATGCTCATAGAACTCCAATGTGGGAAGGGGATTTAAAAATGGCCGCTTATGGTCATGTTGAAATTTTGGAATGATTTATTTACAATATTCTAAATGTCATTTTTCAGGCAGAATTCTACTGCACTGGGTGGGAATAGGACCCAGATCTCTCGCATGGCAAGCGAGAATTCTACCATTGAATCACCAATGCTCATAGAACTCCAATGTGGGAAGGGGAGTTAAAAATGGCCGCTTATGGTCAAGTTGAAATTTTGGAATGATTTAATTACAATATTGTAAATGTCATATTTTCAGGCAGAATTCTACTGCACTGGCTGGGAATCGGACCCAGATCTCTCGCATGGCAAGCGAGAATTCTACCATTGAACCACCAATGCTCATACAACAATATTGTAGGCAGGGGATTTAAAAATGGCCACCTATGGTCATGTTGACATTTTGGAATGATCTAAATAAAATATTCTAAATGTCATTCTTTGGGCAGAATTCTACTGCACTGGCTGGGAATCGGACACAGATCTCTCGCATGGCAAGCGAGAATTCTACCATTGAACCACCAATGCTCATACAACAATATTGTAGGCAGGGGATTTAAAAATGGCCACCTATGGACATGTTGATATTTTGGAATGATCTAAATAAAATATTCTATATGTCATTCTTTGGGCAGAATTCTACTGCACTGGCTGGGAATCGGACACAGATCTCTCGCATGGCAAGCGAGAATTCTACCATTGAACCACCAATGCTCATAGAACTCCAATGTGGGCAGGGGATTTCAAAATGGCCGCTTATGGTCAAGTTGAAATTTAGGAATGATTTAATTACATTATTCTAAATGTCATTTTTCAGACAGAATTCTACTGCACTGGGTGGGAATAGGTCCCAGATCTCTCGCATGGCAAGCGAGAATTCTACCATTGAACCACCAATGCTCATAGAACTCCAATGTGGGAAGGGGATTTAAAAATGGCCGCTTATGGTCAAGTTGAAATTTTGGAATGATTTAATTACAATATTCTAAATGTCATTTTTCAGGCAAAATTCTAGTGCACTGGCTGGGAATCGGACCCAGATATCTCGCATGGCAAGCGAGAATTCTACCATTGAACCACCAATGCTCATAGAACTCCAATGTGGGCAGGGGATTTAAAAATGGCCGCTTATGGTCAAGTTGAAATTTTGGAATGATTTAATTACAATATTCTAAATGTCATTTTTCTGGCAGAATTATACTGCACTGGCTGGGAATCGGACCCAGATCTCTCGCATGGGAAGCATGAATTCTACCATTGAACCACCAATGCTCATAGATCTCCAATGTGGGCAGGGGATTTGAAAATGGCCACCTATGGTCATGTTGAAATTTTGGAATGATTTAATTACAATATTCTAAATGTCATTTTTCAGGCAGAATTCTACTGCACTGGGTGGGAATAGGTCCCAGATCTCTCGCATGGCAAGCGAGAATTCTACCATTGAACCACCAATGCTCATAGAACTCCAATGTGGGAAGGGGATTTAAAAATGGCCGCTTATGGTCAAGTTGAAATTTTGGAATGATTTAATTACAATATTCTAAATGTCATTTTTTGGGCAGAATTCTACTGCACTGGCTGGGAATCGGACCCAGATCTCTCGCATGGCAAGCGAGAATTCTACCATTGAACCACCAATGCTCATAAAACAATGTTGTGGGCAGGGGATTTAAAAATGGCCACCCATGGTCATGTTGACATTTTGGAATGATCTAAATAAAATATTCTAAATGTCATTTTTCAGGCAGAATTCTACTGCACTGGCTGGGAATCGGACCCAGATCTCTCGCATGGGAAGCGAGAATTCTACCATTGAACCACCAATGCTCATTGAACTCCCATGTGGGCAGGGGATTTAAAAATGGCCGCTTATGGTCAAGTTGAATTTTTGGAATGATTTAATTACAATATTCTAAATGTCATTTTTCAGGCAAAATTCTACTGCACTGGCTGGGAATCGGACCCAGATCTCTCGCATGGCAAGCGAGAATTCTACCATTGAACCACCAATGCTCATAGAACTCCAATGTGGGCAGGGGATTTAAAAATGGCCGCTTATGGTCATGTTGAAATCTTGGAATGATTTAGATACATTATTCTAAATGTCATTTTTCAGGCAGAATTCTACTGCACTGGCTGGGAATCGGACCCAGATCTCTCGCATGGCAAGCGAGAATTCTACCATTGAACCACCAATGCTCATAGAACTCCAATGTGGGAAGTGGAGTTAAAAATGGCCGCTTATGGTCAAGTTGAAATTTTGGAATGATTTAATTACAATATTCTAAATGTCATTTTTCAGGCAAAATTCTAGTGCACTGGCTGGGAATCGGACCCAGATATCTCGCATGGCAAGCGAGAATTCTACCATTGAACCACCAATGCTCATAGAACTCCAATGTGGGCAGGGGATTTAAAAATGGCCGCTTATGGTCAAGTTGAAATTTTGGAATGATCTAAATAAAATATTCTAAATGTCATTTTTCAGGCAGAATTCTACTGCACTGGCTGGGAATCGGACCCAGATCTCTCGCATGGGAAGCGAGAATTCTACCATTGAACCACCAATGCTCATAGAACTCCAATGTGGGAAGGGGATTTAAAAATGTCCGCTTATGGTCAAGTTGAAATTTTGGAATGATTTAATTACAATATTCTAAATGTCATTTTTTGGGCAGAATTCTACTGCACTGGCTGGGAATCGGACCCAGATCTCTCGCATGGCAAGCGAGAATTCTACCATTGAACCACCAATGCTCATAAAACAATGTTGTGGGCAGGGGATTTAAAAATGGCCACCCATGGTCATGTTGACATTTTGGAATGATCTAAATAAAATATTCTAAATGTCATTTTTCAGGCAGAATTCTACTGCACTGGCTGGGAATCGGACCCAGATCTCTCGCATGGGAAGCGAGAATTCTACCATTGAACCACCAATGCTCATTGAACTCCCATGTGGGCAGGGGATTTAAAAATGGCCGCTTATGGTCATGTTGAAATCTTGGAATGATTTAGATACATTATTCTAAATGTCATTTTTCAGGCAGAATTCTACTGCACTGGCTGGGAATCGGACCCAGATCTCTCGCATGGCAAGCGAGAATTCCACCATTGAACCACCAATGCTCATAGACCTCCAATGTGGGAAGGGGAGTTAAAAATGGCCGCTTATGGTCAAGTTGAAATTTTGGAATGATTTAATTACAATATTCTAAATGTCATTTTTCAGGCAATATTCTACTGCACTGGCTGGGAATCGGACCCAGATCTCTCGCATGGCAAGCGAGAATTCTACCATTGAACCACCAATGCTCATAGAACTCCAATGTGGGCAGGGGATTTAAAAATGGCCGCTTATGGTCATGTTGAAATCTTAGAATGATTTAGATACATTATTCTAAATGACATTTTTCAGGCAGAATTCTACTGCACTGGCTGGGAATCGGACCCAGATCTCTCGCATGGCAAGCGAGAATTCTACCATTGAACCACCAATGCTCATTGAACTCCCATGTGGGCAGGGGATTTAAAAATGGCCGCTTATGGTCATGTTGAAATCTTGGATTGATTTAGATACATTATTTTTAATGTCATTTTTCAGGCAGAATTCTACTGCACTGGCTGGGAATCGGACCCAGATCTCTCGCATGGCAAGCGAGAATTCTACCATTGAACCACCAATGCTCATAGACCTCCAATGTGGGAAGGGGAGTTAAAAATGGCCGCTTATGGTCAAGTTGAAATTTTGGAATGATTTAATTACAATATTCTAAATGTCATTTTTCAGGCAAAATTCTACTGCACTGGCTGGGAATCGGACCCAGATCTCTCGCATGGCAAGCGAGAATTCTACCATTGAACCACCAATGCTCATAGAACTCCAATGTGGGCAGGGGGTTTAAAAATGGCCGCTTATGGTCATGTTGAAATCTTGGAATGATTTAGATACATTATTCTAAATGTCATTTTTCAGGCAGAATTCTACTGCACTGGCTGGGAATCGGACCCAGATCTCTCGCATGGCAAGCGAGAATTCTACCATTGAACCACCAATGCTCATAGACCTCCAAAGTCGGAAGGGGATTTAAAAATGGCCGCTTCTGGTCAAGTAAAAATTTTGGAATGATTTAATTACAATATTCTAAATGTCATTTTTCAGGCAAAATTCTACTGCACTGGCTGGGAATCGGACCCAGATCTCTCGCATGGGAAGCGAGAATTCTACCATTGAACCACCAATGCTCATAGAACTCCAATGTGGGAAGGGGAGTTAAAAATGGCCGCTTATGGTCAAGTTGAAATTTTGGAATGATTTAATTACAATATTCTAAATGTCATTTTTCAGGCAGAATTCTACTGCACTGGCTGGGAATCGGACCCAGACCTCTCGCATGGCAAGCGAGAATTCTACCATTGAACCACCAATGCTCATACAACAATATTGTAGGCAGGGGATTTAAAAATGGCCACCTATGGTCATGTTGACATTTTGGAATGATCTAAATAAAATATTCTAAATGTCATTCTTTGGGCAGAATTCTACTGCACTGGCTGGGAATCGGACCCAGATCTCTCGCATGGCAAGCGAGAATTCTACCATTGAACCACCAATGCTCATAGAACTCCAATGTGGGAAGGGGATTTAAAAATGGCCGCTTATGGTCATGTTGAAATCTTGGAATGATTTAGATACATTATTGTAAATGTCATTTTTCAGGCAGAATTCTACTGCACTGGCTGGGAATCGGACACAGATCTCTCGCATGGCAAGCGAGAATTCTACCATTGAACCACCAATGCTCATACAACAATATTGTAGGCAGGGGATTTAAAAATGGCCACCTATGGACATGTTGATATTTTGGAATGATCTAAATAAAATATTCTATATGTCATTCTTTGGGCAGAATTCTACTGCACTGGCTGGGAATCGGACACAGATCTCTCGCATGGCAAGCGAGAATTCTACCATTGAACCACCAATGCTCATAGAACTCCAATGTGGGCAGGGGATTTCAAAATGGCCGCTTATGGTCAAGTTGAAATTTAGGAATGATTTAATTACATTATTCTAAATGTCATTTTTCAGACAGAATTCTACTGCACTGGGTGGGAATAGGTCCCAGATCTCTCGCATGGCAAGCGAGAATTCTACCATTGAACCACCAATGCTCATAGAACTCCAATGTGGGAAGGGGATTTAAAAATGGCCGCTTATGGTCAAGTTGAAATTTTGGAATGATTTAATTACAATATTCTAAATGTCATTTTTCAGGCAAAATTCTAGTGCACTGGCTGGGAATCGGACCCAGATATCTCGCATGGCAAGCGAGAATTCTACCATTGAACCACCAATGCTCATAGAACTCCAATGTGGGCAGGGGATTTAAAAATGGCCGCTTATGGTCAAGTTGAAATTTTGGAATGATTTAATTACAATATTCTAAATGTCATTTTTCTGGCAGAATTATACTGCACTGGCTGGGAATCGGACCCAGATCTCTCGCATGGGAAGCATGAATTCTACCATTGAACCACCAATGCTCATAGATCTCCAATGTGGGCAGGGGATTTGAAAATGGCCACCTATGGTCATGTTGAAATTTTGGAATGATTTAATTACAATATTCTAAATGTCATTTTTCAGGCAGAATTCTACTGCACTGGGTGGGAATAGGTCCCAGATCTCTCGCATGGCAAGCGAGAATTCTACCATTGAACCACCAATGCTCATAGAACTCCAATGTGGGAAGGGGATTTAAAAATGGCCGCTTATGGTCAAGTTGAAATTTTGGAATGATTTAATTACAATATTCTAAATGTCATTTTTTGGGCAGAATTCTACTGCACTGGCTGGGAATCGGACCCAGATCTCTCGCATGGCAAGCGAGAATTCTACCATTGAACCACCAATGCTCATAAAACAATGTTGTGGGCAGGGGATTTAAAAATGGCCACCCATGGTCATGTTGACATTTTGGAATGATCTAAATAAAATATTCTAAATGTCATTTTTCAGGCAGAATTCTACTGCACTGGCTGGGAATCGGACCCAGATCTCTCGCATGGGAAGCGAGAATTCTACCATTGAACCACCAATGCTCATTGAACTCCCATGTGGGCAGGGGATTTAAAAATGGCCGCTTATGGTCAAGTTGAATTTTTGGAATGATTTAATTACAATATTCTAAATGTCATTTTTCAGGCAAAATTCTACTGCACTGGCTGGGAATCGGACCCAGATCTCTCGCATGGCAAGCGAGAATTCTACCATTGAACCACCAATGCTCATAGAACTCCAATGTGGGCAGGGGATTTAAAAATGGCCGCTTATGGTCATGTTGAAATCTTGGAATGATTTAGATACATTATTCTAAATGTCATTTTTCAGGCAGAATTCTACTGCACTGGCTGGGAATCGGACCCAGATCTCTCGCATGGCAAGCGAGAATTCTACCATTGAACCACCAATGCTCATAGAACTCCAATGTGGGAAGTGGAGTTAAAAATGGCCGCTTATGGTCAAGTTGAAATTTTGGAATGATTTAATTACAATATTCTAAATGTCATTTTTCAGGCAAAATTCTAGTGCACTGGCTGGGAATCGGACCCAGATATCTCGCATGGCAAGCGAGAATTCTACCATTGAACCACCAATGCTCATAGAACTCCAATGTGGGCAGGGGATTTAAAAATGGCCGCTTATGGTCAAGTTGAAATTTTGGAATGATCTAAATAAAATATTCTAAATGTCATTTTTCAGGCAGAATTCTACTGCACTGGCTGGGAATCGGACCCAGATCTCTCGCATGGGAAGCGAGAATTCTACCATTGAACCACCAATGCTCATAGAACTCCAATGTGGGAAGGGGATTTAAAAATGTCCGCTTATGGTCAAGTTGAAATTTTGGAATGATTTAATTACAATATTCTAAATGTCATTTTTTGGGCAGAATTCTACTGCACTGGCTGGGAATCGGACCCAGATCTCTCGCATGGCAAGCGAGAATTCTACCATTGAACCACCAATGCTCATAAAACAATGTTGTGGGCAGGGGATTTAAAAATGGCCACCCATGGTCATGTTGACATTTTGGAATGATCTAAATAAAATATTCTAAATGTCATTTTTCAGGCAGAATTCTACTGCACTGGCTGGGAATCGGACCCAGATCTCTCGCATGGGAAGCGAGAATTCTACCATTGAACCACCAATGCTCATTGAACTCCCATGTGGGCAGGGGATTTAAAAATGGCCGCTTATGGTCAAGTTGAATTTTTGGAATGATTTAATTACAATATTCTAAATGTCATTTTTCAGGCAAAATTCTACTGCACTGGCTGGGAATCGGACCCAGATCTCTCGCATGGCAAGCGAGAATTCTACCATTGAACCACCAATGCTCATAGAACTCCAATGTGGGCAGGGGATTTAAAAATGGCCGCTTATGGTCATGTTGAAATCTTGGAATGATTTAGATACATTATTCTAAATGTCATTTTTCAGGCAGAATTCTACTGCACTGGCTGGGAATCGGACCCAGATCTCTCGCATGGCAAGCGAGAATTCTACCATTGAACCACCAATGCTCATAGAACTCCAATGTGGGAAGTGGAGTTAAAAATGGCCGCTTATGGTCAAGTTGAAATTTTGGAATGATTTAATTACAATATTCTAAATGTCATTTTTCAGGCAAAATTCTAGTGCACTGGCTGGGAATCGGACCCAGATATCTCGCATGGCAAGCGAGAATTCTACCATTGAACCACCAATGCTCATAGAACTCCAATGTGGGCAGGGGATTTAAAAATGGCCGCTTATGGTCAAGTTGAAATTTTGGAATGATCTAAATAAAATATTCTAAATGTCATTTTTCAGGCAGAATTCTACTGCACTGGCTGGGAATCGGACCCAGATCTCTCGCATGGGAAGCGAGAATTCTACCATTGAACCACCAATGCTCATTGAACTCCCATGTGGGCAGGGGATTTAAAAATGGCCGCTTATGGTCATGTTGAAATTTTGGAATGATTTAATTACAATATTCTAAATGTCATTTTTCTGGCAGAATTATACTGCACTGGCTGGGAATCGGACCCAGATCTCTCGCATGGGAAGCATGAATTCTACCATTGAACCACCAATGCTCATAGATCTCCAATGTGGGCAGGGGATTTGAAAATGGCCACCTATGGTCATGTTGAAATTTTGAAATGATTTAATTACAATATTCTAAATGTCATTTTTCAGGCAGAATTCTACTGCACTGGGTGGGAATAGGTCCCAGATCTCTCGCATGGCAAGCGAGAATTCTACCATTGAACCACCAATGCTCATAGAACTCCAATGTGGGAAGGGGATTTAAAAATGGCCGCTTATGGTCAAGTTGAAATTTTGGAATGATTTAATTACAATATTCTAAATGTCATTTTTCAGGCAGAATTCTACTGCACTGGCTGGGAATCGGACCCAGATCTCTCGCATGGGAAGCGAGAATTCTACCATTGAACCACCAATGCTCATAAAACAATGTTGTGGGCAGGGGATTTAAAAATGGCCACCCATGGTCATGTTGACATTTTGGAATGATCTAAATAAAATATTCTAACGGTCATTTTTCAGGCAGAATTCTACTGCACTGGCTGGGAATCGGACCCAGATCTCTCGCATGGGAAGCGAGAATTCTACCATTGAACCACCAATGCTCATTGAACTCCCATGTGGGCAGGGGATTTAAAAATGGCCGCTTATGGTCATGTTGAAATCTTGGAATGATTTAGATACATTATTCTAAATGTCATTTTTCAGGCAGAATTCTACTGCACTGGCTGGGAATCGGACCCAGATCTCTCGCATGGCAAGCGAGAACTCTACCATTGAACCACCAATGCTCATAGACCTCCAATGTCGGAAGGGGATTTAAAAATGGCCGCTTATGGTCAAGTTGAAATTTTGGAATGATTTAATTACAATATTCTAAATGTCATTTTTCAGGCAAAATTCTACTGCACTGGCTGGGAATCGGACCCAGATCTCTCGCATGGCAAACGAGAATTCTACCATTGAACCACCAATGCTCATAGAACTCCAATGTGGGCAGGGGATTTAAAAATGGCCGCTTATGGTCATGTTGAAATCTTGAAATGATTTAGATAAATTATTCTAAATGTCATTTTTCAGGCAGAATTCTACTGCACTGGCTGGGAATCGGACCCAAATCTCTCGCATGGCAAGCGAGAATTCTACCATTGAACCACCAATGCTCATACAACAATATTGTAGGCAGGGGATTTAAAAATGGCCACCTATGGACATGTTGATATTTTGGAATGATCTAAATAAAATATTCTATATGTCATTCTTTGGGCAGAATTCTACTGCACTGGCTGGGAATCGGACACAGATCTCTCGCATGGCAAGCGAGAATTCTACCATTGAACCATCAATGCTCATAGAACTCCAATGTGGGCAGGGGATTTCAAAATGGCCGCTTATGGTCAAGTTGAAATTTAGGAATGATTTAATTACATTATTCTAAATGTCATTTTTCAGGCCGAATTCTACTGCACTGGGTGGGAATAGGTCCCAGATCTCTCGCATGGCAAGCGAGAATTCTACCATTGAACCACCAATGCTCATAGAACTCCAATGTGGGAAGGGGATTTAAAAATGGCCGCTTATGGTCAAGTTGAAATTTTGGAATGATTTAATTACAATATTCTAAATGTCATTTTTCAGGCAGAATTCTACTGCACTGGCTGGGAATCGGACCCAGATCTCTCGCATGGGAAGCGAGAATTCTACCATTGAACCACCAATGCTCATAAAACAATGTTGTGGGCAGGGGATTTAAAAATGGCCACCCATGGTCATGTTGACATTTTGGAATGATCTAAATAAAATATTCTAAATGTCATTTTTCAGGCAGAATTCTACTGCACTGGCTGGGAATCGGACCCAGATCTCTCGCATGGGAAGCGAGAATTCTACCATTGAACCACCAATGCTCATTGAACTCCCATGTGGGCAGGGGATTTAAAAATGGCCGCTTATGGTCAAGTTGAATTTTTGGAATGATTTAATTACAATATTCTAAATGTCATTTTTCAGGCAAAATTCTACTGCACTGGCTGGGAATCGGACCCAGATCTCTCGCATGGCAAGCGAGAATTCTACCATTGAACCACCAATGCTCATAGAACTCCAATGTGGGCAGGGGATTTAAAAATGGCCGCTTATGGTCATGTTGAAATCTTGGAATGATTTAGATACATTATTCTAAATGTCATTTTTCAGGCAGAATTCTACTGCACTGGCTGGGAATCGGACCCAGATCTCTCGCATGGCAAGCGAGAATTCTACCATTGAACCACCAATGCTCATAGAACTCCAATGTGGGAAGTGGAGTTAAAAATGGCCGCTTATGGTCAAGTTGAAATTTTGGAATGATTTAATTACAATATTCTAAATGTCATTTTTCAGGCAAAATTCTAGTGCACTGGCTGGGAATCGGACCCAGATATCTCGCATGGCAAGCGAGAATTCTACCATTGAACCACCAATGCTCATAGAACTCCAATGTGGGCAGGGGATTTAAAAATGGCCGCTTATGGTCAAGTTGAAATTTTGGAATGATCTAAATAAAATATTCTAAATGTCATTTTTCAGGCAGAATTCTACTGCACTGGCTGGGAATCGGACCCAGATCTCTCGCATGGGAAGCGAGAATTCTACCATTGAACCACCAATGCTCATTGAACTCCCATGTGGGCAGGGGATTTAAAAATGGCCGCTTATGGTCATGTTGAAATTTTGGAATGATTTAATTACAATATTCTAAATGTCATTTTTCTGGCAGAATTATACTGCACTGGCTGGGAATCGGACCCAGATCTCTCGCATGGGAAGCATGAATTCTACCATTGAACCACCAATGCTCATAGATCTCCAATGTGGGCAGGGGATTTGAAAATGGCCACCTATGGTCATGTTGAAATTTTGAAATGATTTAATTACAATATTCTAAATGTCATTTTTCAGGCAGAATTCTACTGCACTGGGTGGGAATAGGTCCCAGATCTCTCGCATGGCAAGCGAGAATTCTACCATTGAACCACCAATGCTCATAGAACTCCAATGTGGGAAGGGGATTTAAAAATGGCCGCTTATGGTCAAGTTGAAATTTTGGAATGATTTAATTACAATATTCTAAATGTCATTTTTCAGGCAGAATTCTACTGCACTGGCTGGGAATCGGACCCAGATCTCTCGCATGGGAAGCGAGAATTCTACCATTGAACCACCAATGCTCATAAAACAATGTTGTGGGCAGGGGATTTAAAAATGGCCACCCATGGTCATGTTGACATTTTGGAATGATCTAAATAAAATATTCTAAATGTCATTTTTCAGGCAGAATTCTACTGCACTGGCTGGGAATCGGACCCAGATCTCTCGCATGGGAAGCGAGAATTCTACCATTGAACCACCAATGCTCATTGAACTCCCATGTGGGCAGGGGATTTAAAAATGGCCGCTTATGGTCATGTTGAAATCTTGGAATGATTTAGATACATTATTCTAAATGTCATGTTTCAGGCAGAATTCTACTGCACTGGCTGGGAATCGGACCCAGATCTCTCGCATGGCAAGCGAGAACTCTACCATTGAACCACCAATGCTCATAGACCTCCAATGTCGGAAGGGGATTTAAAAATGGCCGCTTATGGTCAAGTTGAAATTTTGGAATGATTTAATTACAATATTCTAAATGTCATTTTTCAGGCAAAATTCTACTGCACTGGCTGGGAATCGGACCCAGATCTCTCGCATGGCAAACGAGAATTCTACCATTGAACCACCAATGCTCATAGAACTCCAATGTGGGCAGGGGATTTAAAAATGGCCGCTTATGGTCATGTTGAAATCTTGAAATGATTTAGATAAATTATTCTAAATGTCATTTTTCAGGCAGAATTCTACTGCACTGGCTGGGAATCGGACCCAAATCTCTCGCATGGCAAGCGAGAATTCTACCATTGAACCACCAATGCTCATACAACAATATTGTAGGCAGGGGATTTAAAAATGGCCACCTATGGACATGTTGATATTTTGGAATGATCTAAATAAAATATTCTATATGTCATTCTTTGGGCAGAATTCTACTGCACTGGCTGGGAATCGGACACAGATCTCTCGCATGGCAAGCGAGAATTCTACCATTGAACCATCAATGCTCATAGAACTCCAATGTGGGCAGGGGATTTCAAAATGGCCGCTTATGGTCAAGTTGAAATTTAGGAATGATTTAATTACATTATTCTAAATGTCATTTTTCAGGCCGAATTCTACTGCACTGGGTGGGAATAGGTCCCAGATCTCTCGCATGGCAAGCGAGAATTCTACCATTGAACCACCAATGCTCATAGAACTCCAATGTGGGAAGGGGAGTTAAAAATGGCCGCTTATGGTCAAGTTGAAATTTTGGAATGATTTAAATACAATATTGTAAATGTCATTTTTCAGGCAAAATTCTACTGCACTGGCTGGGAATCGGACCCAGATCTCTCGCATTGCAAGAGAGAATTCTACCATTGAACCACCAATGCTCATACAACAATATTGTAGGCAGGGGATTTAAAAATGGCCACCTATGGTCATTTTGACATTTTGGAATGATCTAAATAAAATATTCTAAATGTCATTCTTTGGGCAGAATTCTACTGCACTGGCTGGGAATCGGACCCAGATCTCTCGCATGGCAAGCGAGAATTCTACCATTGAACCACCAATGCTCATAGAACTCCAATGTGGGAAGGGGAGTTAAAAATGGCCGCTTATGGTCAAGTTGAAATTTTGGAATGATTTGATTACAATATTGTAAATGTCATTTTTCAGGCAGAATTCTACTGCACTGGCTGGGAATCGGACACAGATCTCTCGCATGGCAAGCGAGAATTCTACCATTGAACCACCAATGCTCATACAACAATATTGTAGGCAGGGGATTTAAAAATGGCCACCTATGGTCATGTTGACATTTTGGAATGATCTAAATAAAATATTCTAAATGTCATTCTTTGGGCAAGTTCTACTGCACTGGCTGGAAATCGGACCCAGATCTCTCGCATGGCAAGCGAGAATTCTACCATTGAACCACCAATGCTCATACAACAATATTGTAGGCAGGGGATTTAAAAATGGCCACCTATGGTCATGTTGACATTTTGGAATGATCTAAATAAAATATTCTAAATGTCATTCTTTGGGCAGAATTCTACTGCACTGGCTGGGAATCGGACCCAGATCTCTCGCATGGGATGCGAGAATTCTACCATTGAACAACCAATGCTCATAGAACTCCAATGTGGGCAGGGGAGTTAAAAATGGCCGCTTATGGTCAAGTTGAAATTTTGGAATGATTTATTTACAATATTCTACATGTCATTTTTCAGGCAGAATTCTACTGCACTGGGTGGGAATAGGACCCAGATCTCTCGCATGGCAAGCGAGAATTCTACCATTGAATCACCAATGCTCATAGAACTCCAATGTGGGAAGGGGAGTTAAAAATGGCCGCTTATGGTCAAGTTGAAATTTTGGAATGATTTAATTACAATATTGTAAATGTCATTTTTCAGGCAGAATTCTACTGCACTGGCTGGGAATCGGACCCAGATCTCTCGCATGGCAAGCGAGAATTCTACCATTGAACCACCAATGCTCATACAACAATATTGTAGGCAGGGGATTTAAAAATGGCCACCTATGGTCATGTTGACATTTTGGAATGATCTAAAAAAATTATATTTTAAATGTCATTCTTTGGGCAGAATTCTACTGCACTGGCTGGGAATCGGACCCAGATCTCTCGCATTGCAAGAGAGAATTCTACCATTGAACCACCAATGCTCATACAACAATATTGTAGGCAGGGGATTTAAAAATGGCCACCTATGGTCATGTTGACATTTTGGAATGATCTAAATAAAATATTCTAAATGTCATTCTTTGGGCAGAATTCTACTGCACTGGCTGGGAATCCGACCCAGATCTCTCGCATGGCAAGCGAGAATTCTACCATTGAACCACCAATGCTCATAGAACTCCAATGTGGGAAGGGGAGTTAAAAATGGCCGCTTATGGTCAAGTTGAAATTTTGGAATGATTTAAATACAATATTGTAAATGTCATTTTTCAGGCAGAATTCTACTGCACTGGCTGGGAATCGGACCCAGAGCTCTCGCATGGCAAGCGAGAATTCTACCATTGAACCACCAATGCTCATACAACAATATTGTAGGCAGGGGATTTAAAAATGGCCACCTATGGTCATGTTGACATTTTGGAATGATCTAAATAAAATATTCTAAATGTCATTCTTTGGGCAGAATTCTACTGCACTGGCTGGGAATCGGACCCAGATCTCTCGCATGGCAAGCGAGAATTCTACCATTGAACCATCAATGCTCATAGAACTCCAATGTGGGCAGGAGATTTCAAAATGGCCGCTTATGGTCAAGTTGAAATTTAGGAATGATTTAATTACATTATTCTAAATGTCATTTTTCAGACAGAATTCTACTGCACTGGGTGGGAATAGGTCCCAGATCTCTCGCATGGGAAGCGAGAAATCTACCATTGAACCACCAATGCTCATACAACAATATTGTAGGCAGGGGATTTAAAAATGGCCACCTATGGTCATGTTGACATTTTGGAATGATCTAAATAAAATATTCTAAATGTCATTCTTTGGGCAGAATTCTACTGCACTGGCTGGGAATCGGACCCAGATCTCTCGCATGGCAAGCGAGAATTCTACCATTGAACCACCAATGCTCATAGAACTCCAATGTGGGCAGGGGATTTAAAAATGGCCGCTTATGGTCATGTTGAAATTTTGGAATGATTTATTTACAATATTCTAAATGTCATTTTTCAGGCAGAATTCTACTGCACTGGGTGGGAATAGGACCCAGATCTCTCGCATGGCAAGCGAGAATTCTACCATTGAATCACCAATGCTCATAGAACTCCAATGTGGGAAGGGGAGTTAAAAATGGCCGCTTATGGTCAAGTTGAAATTTTGGAATGATTTATTTACAATATTCTAAATGTCATTTTTCAGGCAGAATTCTACTGCACTGGGTGGGAATAGGACCCAGATCTCTCGCATGGCAAGCGAGAATTCTACCATTGAACCACCAATGCTCATAGAACTCCAATGTGGGCAGGGGATTTAAAAATGGCCGCTTATGGTCATGTTGAAATCTTGGAATGATTTAGATACATTATTGTAAATGTCATTTTTCAGGCAGAATTCTACTGCACTGGCTGGGAATCGGACCCAGATCTCTCGCATGGCAAGCGAGAATTCTACCATTGAACCACCAATGCTCATAGAACTCCAATGTGGGAAGGGGATTTAAAAATGGCCGCTTATGGTCAAGTTGAAATTTTGGAATGATTTAATTACAATATTGTAAATGTCATTTTTCAGGCAGAATTCTACTGCACTGGCTGGGAATCGGACCTAGATCTCTCGCATGGCAAGCGAGAATTCTACCATTGAACCACCAATGCTCATACAACAATATTGTAGGCAGGGGATTTAAAAATGGCCACCTATGGTCATGTTGACATTTTGGAATGATCTAAAAAAATTATATTTTAAATGTCATTCTTTGGGCAGAATTCTACTGCACTGGCTGGGAATCGGACCCAGATCTCTCGCATTGCAAGAGAGAATTCTACCATTGAACCACCAATGCTCATACAACAATATTGTAGGCAGGGGATTTAAAAATGGCCACCTATGGTCATGTTGACATTTTGGAATGATCTAAATAAAATATTCTAAATGTCATTCTTTGGGCAGAATTCTACTGCACTGGCTGGGAATCGGACCCAGATCTCTCGCATGGCAAGCGAGAATTCTACCATTGAACCACCAATGCTCATAGAACTCCAATGTGGGAAGGGGAGTTAAAAATGGCCGCTTATGGTCAAGTTGAAATTATGGAATGATTTAATTACAATATTCTAAATGTCATTTTTCAGGCAAAATTCTACTGCACTGGCTGGGAATCGGACCCAGATCTCTCGCATGGCAAGCGAGAATTCTACCATTGAACCACCAATGCTCATAGAACTCCAATGTGGGCAGGGGATTTAAAAATGGCCACTTATGGTCATGTTGAAATCTTGGAATGATTTAATTACATTATTCTAAATGTCATTTTTCAGGCAGAATTCTACTGCACTGGCTGGGAATCGGACCCAGATCTCTCGCATGGCAAGCGAGAATTCTACCATTGAACCACCAATGCTCATAGAACTCCAATGTGGGAAGGGGATTTAAAAATGGCCGCTTATGGTCAAGTTGAAATTTTGGAATGATTAAATTAAAATATTGTAAATGTCATTTTTCAGGCAGAATTCTACTGCACTGGCTGGGAATCGGACACAGATCTCTCGCATGGGAAGCGAGAATTCTACCATTGAACCACCAATGCTCATACAACAATGTTGTGGGCAGGGGATTTAAAAATGGCCACCCATGGTCATGTTGACATTTTGGAATGATCTAAATAAAATATTCTAAATGTCATTTTTTGGGCAGAATTCTACTGCACTGGCTGGGAATCGGACCTAGATCTCTCGCATGGGAAGCGAGAATTCTACCATTGAACCACCAATGCTCATAGAACTCCAATGTGGGCAGGGGATTTCAAAATGGCCGCTTATGGTCAAGTTGAAATTTAGGAATGATTTAATTACATTATTCTAAATGTCATTTTTCAGGCAGAATTCTACTGCACTGGCTGGGAATCGGACACAAATCTCTCGCATGGGAAGCGAGAATTCTACCATTGAACCACCAATGCTCATAGAACTCCAATGTGGGAAGGGGATTTAAAAATGGCCGCTTATGGTCAAGTTGAAATTTTGGAATGATTTAATTACAATATTCTAAATGTCATTTTTTGGGCAGAATTCTACTGCACTGGCTGGGAATCGGACCCAGATCTCTCGCATGGCAAGCGAGAATTCTACCATTGAACCACCAATGCTCATAGAACTCCAATGTGTGCAGGGGATTTAAAAATGGCCGCCTACGGTCAAGTTGAAATTTTGGAATGATTTAAATACATTATTCTAAATGTTTTTTTTCAGGCAGAATTCTACTGCACTGGCTGGGAATCGGACCAGAGGCTGCCTTGGAGAACCGGTCAACCACAGTCAGTATAACGGTGTTGCCTTCCGAGGGGGGTAAGCCAGTGATGAAATCGACCACCACATGCGACCACGGGCGGTGAGGGATGGGAAGGGGGTGCAGCAATCCGGCGGGGGCCTGGTGTGAGGCCTTACTCCGGGCGCAGACGGAACAGGCAGCGACGAATCCCCTGGTATCCGTTGTCATGGAAGGCCACCAGAACCGTTGTTGCAGGAGAGCCAGTGTTCTACAAAAACCAGGATGGCAGGCAATCCGGGAGGCGTGTCCCCATTGCAGGACAGGAGACCTCACCACCTCTGGAACAAACAACCTGCCCGGAGGACAACCCTGTGGAACCGGCTGGTCCCCCTGGGCCCCCTGGACCACACCCTCGATCTCCCACCCGGCTACTCCAACCACACAGGCCGACGGCAGGATGGTGCTTCCAGCGGTGTCCTCAACTGGGGGAGCAAACTGACGTGACAGTGCATCCGGGTTGATGTTCTTGGATCCTGGACGATAGGTGAGGGTGAATTGAAATCGCCTCAGGAACAAAGCCCATCGGGACCGGCGTAAGTTGAGCTTCCGAGCCGATCTGAGGTAGGAGAGGTTCTTGTGATCCGACCACACAATGAAAGGATGAGTGGATCCCTCCAGCCAGTGCCTCCACCCCTGCAGAGCTAGGACGACCGCCAGCAGCTGCCGATTCCCCACGTCATAGTTCCTCTCTGCTGGGGAGAGCTGGCGGGAGAAAAAGGCACTAGGGTGCTGCTTCTGATCAGCCGAGGAGCGCTGTGAAAGTACAGCTCCCACCCCAGAGTCGGAAGCATCCACCTCCACAATAAACTGTAGCGCGGGGTCAGGGTGAATAAGGACAGGTGCAGAAGAAAATAACAATTTCAATTTAGCAAACGAGGCCTCTGCCACAGGGGACCACACAAATGGGACTTTAACAGAAGTCAATTGCGTAAGGGGTGTGGCAACTCTGCTATAGTCCCAGATGAACCTGCGGTAGAAATTGGCAAACCCGAGAAACCTCTGTAGTTGCTTCCTTGATGTAGGAGTAGGCCAGTCGGCCACTGCCATAACCTTGGCAGGGTCGGTCTTGATTTGCCCCTTCTCCACAATGAAACCCAAAAAACTCACAGAAGACACATGAAACTCACACTTCTCCGCCTTAACATATAAACGATTCTCCAGGAGTCTCTTCAGGACTAAACTAACATGTTGCACATGTTCCTGGAGATTGCGCGAGAAAATCAAAATATCGTCTAAATAAACAAACACAAAACAGTTCAACATGTCCCATAGCACGTCATTGATCAGGTTTTGGAAAACCGCAGGTGCATTTGTGAGACCAAAGGGCATCACCAAGTACTCGAAATGTCCCAGAGGTGTGTTAAACCCAGTCTTCCACTCGTCTCCTTTCTTGATCCTCACTAGGTGATAAGCGTTTCGGAGGTCCAACTTCATAAAGATAGAGGCCTCATGGAGGGGTCCGAACGCCGAGTCTATAAGCGGGAGGGGGTATCTGTTCTTAACAGTAATGTCATTTAGGCCCCGAAAGTCAATACAAGGGCGCAGCGACTTGTCCTTTTCCACAAAAAAAAACCCCTGCCCCTAGCGGAGAAGACGAAGGTCGAATTAGTCCAGTGGCCAAGGAGTCAGAAATATATGTCTCCATGGCCACTCTTTCCGGCTTAGATGAGTTATACAGCTTACTGGAAGGATAAGGAGCGTCCGGAACTAAATCAATGGAGCAGTCATAAGGTCTGTGAGGGGGGAGAGAGAGAGAGCGTGGTCCTTACTAAACACCTCCCGGAGGTGGTGATAGACTGCGGGCACAGAGCTGACATCCACTGATTTGGGGGGTGGCGGTGTTGAAGACATGGTTGACGGAATGGCAGAATGTAAACAATGAGAATGACAGAAAAGACTCCAGTTGAAAATGGAGACGGAGGGCCAGTCAATTTGAGGGTTATGCAACTTCAACCAAGGAAGCCCTAGCACTACAGGGGAAGCCGGAGAAGGAATTAAAAAAAAAAGGAAATAATCTCCCGGTGGTTACCGGATAGCATCAGGTTCACGGGCGCCGTGCGGTGGGTGACCTGAGCTAACAGCCTGCCATCTAAAGCAAAAACCCTATTAGGGTGAGAAAGCAGCTGGCAGGTGATACCTGCCCGAGAAGCAAAACTAGAGTCAATAAAATTGTCATCGGCCCCTGAGTCCACTAAAATGGACAGGGAACGGGAGGACTGATCCCAAGACACAGTCCCCTTAATTGTCAACCGGGAAGGAGACGAACAAACAGAGGAAAGGCTCACCAACGCTCCTCCCGAAATTGGTGAGCCCCCCCTTTTGGCAGCAGCGGGCAGTGCATTTGCAGATGTCCATCCTGCCCGCAGCAAAGACAGAGGCCAAGGCGCCGGCGACGTTGATGCTCCCGTGGAGTGAGTCTGGTCCTTCCAAGCTGCATGGGTTCATCGGGAACGGAGGGAGGAAACGCGGTCTGGGAAAACCTCCTGTCGGGACAAGGAGGAGGCACAAGTCCACACTGGGGAGGATTCACGCTCTGAGTCACGGGAGGGGTGAGACTAACTCTCCCTAGTCTCTCCCTGCGGCGCTCGTAAGGACGAGAATCTAAACAAATAGCTAACAAAATTAACTAATCTAGAGAGGATGTCTCATCCTGAGAAGCCAATTCGTCCCTCAACTCCTCTCTCAATCCCCGGAGAAAAACCCCCTGCAACGCTCTTTCATCCCACCCGGTCTCAAGCGCTAGAATCCAAAAATTCACTGAGTGCTTAGCTACGGAGTCCCCTCCTTGCCGTAGCGACAGGAGCCGGCTGCTAGCCTCCTTGCTACGCAGCGGGTGGTCAAACACTTTAAGAAACTCCTCGGAGAAGGAGGAAAAGGAAAAACAAACCGGGGACTGGCTAAACGAGAGCGCTACAGCCCAAGACGCGGCTTTCTCCGATAGGAGACTCATAACAAACGCTACCCGCGATTTGTCGGTAGCGTAAGTGAGGGGCTGTTGTTCAAAAACAAGATTACATTGAAAAAGGAATTCTCTACCTGACCCTGACTGACCCGAAAACCTAGCGGGTGTGGGGATGACGGGTTCCCGGGGTTGAGTGGAGGAAGAGCTCGGCGGAGCCGCTGGGGGTGGTGGAGCAAGATCCGGAGCTGGAGTGGGAGACGAAGCAGTCAGCGTGAAGAGGTGAGTAGACACTTTGCGTAGATTTGCGCCACTGTGGAGGTAAGCCTGTTGAGCGTCTCCATCACCTCGTCTAAGGCTGCCTTATGCTGCCCCACTCGTCTGCCTTGGGAGGAAAGCGCCAGTCTGAATCTCTCCACGTCTGCGGGGTCCATGTTATGGCCAGATTATTCTGTTAGGTTTAGGTGAAGGTTCGGACCCCAAAGCAGACACGGAGAGGTTAGTGATTGGATATACGGACAAAAGTTTATTGGCTGGCAAGGATCCTGGCGACGGGGAGGACGAAGAGCCGGGCGGTGACGCACACGAGCGTTCGTAGTAGACTGAATAATCTGGCGTCGCCGCGATGAGACGCCCAGGTTTATATGGAGGAGGATGATTGGATGCAGGTGTGTCTCGTCCACTCCAGTTGCCGCCAACAGCCAGCCACACCCCCTGCCGCACACAAACACAAGAGAACACAGCCAAAACCCAAACAAACAGAAACACAATCACCACAACAAGATCTAATTTTCAAAGATATTTTATGCATACACACAAAATAAAGAAAGGTTGAATCAGTTGGACTATATTTCCGAAATGAATATATATTTTTTGTGCACTTGTCTTAAAAGAAACCTCAGTGAGGTTTCCTGTTAGTTTATTTTGGGATTGAAGAAGTTCAGTGGAAGTAAATTTTCTATATTACTTTAAAATGTTTGTCAATTTAATAATTTTTCAGGATTGAGCGGCTGTGGAGAGACTTGTGGGTTGCTGTAACAAGCATCCACTACGATGTTCTCCACTACCTTGAAGAAGAGGGTTTCCTCAGCATCGACAACGCTACACACCTCTTCTGCTGCCACTTTGTGTTCCTCCCACGCCTGCAGGATGACCTCAATACTTTTCGCAGTGGTTGGGACGATCATCTGATAAGAACTGAGAGCCAGATGACCCCTAACCAGTTGTGGGTGCTGGGTCGTGCACATCACCCTGTCATACATGTTGGTGAAGTTTGTGTTTGTGTCCCGTCTTACGTCTGATTTTGAGACTTCCTGTTTTATTGTGGCGTCTAAACCCCCTCTCGTTTCAGGTGTCTTGCCCTTCCTCAGGTGTCTCCTGTCGATTGTCTCCCCTGATTCCTAATTGTCTCCACCTGTTCCCTCACCTCCCTCATGGATACTTATTGTCTGCGTCTCCCTTTGTCCTGTGCCAGTGTGTCTTGTAGTTTTGCATGTTCACCCGCGTTAGTATTGTGATGTGAAAAGGATCGTTGTATTTTGGTGTTATTAGATATATGATATTATTTGAAAAAATCTCCTGCAGTTAAGCCTCTCTGCGTCCTTGTCCTCCTCCCCGGCTCCGGCCCGACTGATGTAATGGGAAAATGATATGTGACCCTTTTAAATGCTTCATTCGTATAACCAGTTTATTAGTTGCAAGTGCTTAGGTCACAAAGGCCCTGACATAAGAACTGATGTCTCCCACTTGGATTAGATGTTTCCAGCGTCATAGCTGTAGAGATTGAACAAAGTGTTTGTTATGTCTATGACCACCTTTGTTTTAGCATGTTGGGAGAGCAAGGATACGGTCAAAGAGCTGACGTGTCTTACATGGATAAGATGTTCCCAGTATCCTGACTGTAGATACTCAACAAGATGGTTAACGGTTTCTGTTGACGCCACCGATATCTAAGTTTAGGTATAAGAACTGCCTCGATGTGTTGGGAGGAAAAAGGAGGTTCTTGACAGTCTACTGACCACGTAGCTGTTGTGACCCTTTTTCCCTTGCAAGGAAATAAACGGAGAAAAGACATACTTGACTCAGAGCCTTTGTTTCTTACTTAACGATTGTCTGTGCAAAATCTTCCACCACAATTTGGTGTCAGAAGTGGGATCGTTTGAAGCTCCGTCGGGACTCCGAGGACGTCCGGGAAGGGGCCCCTTCAGGATCCTCCAAACGTGATTCTGCCCTATACCTCATCACACTCAGAGAGAGGGGACCGGCGAACAAAAGAGACCTGATTGGCTTCAACACGATCCGATGAGGAAGATTTTCACACGAATCGGGTAAGAAGTTGATATTCTGATTTTCAAACGGGGCTTCCTGAATTATAACGGGTGATAACAGATTACAAAGACGGGTATTTAGTACTTTGGGATTTTTTTTTTTTTTTCTCTCTTCTTAGAAAATCCAAATTTCGGTTATTTGATTGGGCTTCTAATGATGATAACTTGTCTTTTTATCCGGTTATTTGAAAAATGTGTATAAAATTATAAGAGTAATTGTACAGTATTTCCGGTTCATCAGCATCCAACTTTTTACTGAGGAAGACAGGGAGCAATGTGCGCATTTACGATTGTATTCAGACTAACTATCTGAAAATCGCATAATTGTGACCCTTGACCAAAAGGGGGAAGACAGGGAGCAATTTGCGTATTAGGATTGTATTCAGACTAACACTCTGAAAACGCATTATTGTGACCCTTGACCGAAGGGGAAGACAGGGGGGATTTTGGGAGTTCACTGAAATCGCAAAATCCCAGCCCTTGACCTAACAGGAAGACAGGAACAATATCGGGATTTTCGGACGGTAATCTGAAAACAGATATTTGCGCCCTTGACCTATATTTATTAACCAATAGTTCTGGTTGGGTTTTAACTTGTATTTTTCCTACGTAAAAGAAAATCAAGACTTATAGTGACGACTATATTTTAAGTAATAAAAAGTATACTTCACCACGCCTGAAAGATGGGTGGTGTACACGGTAAAGGTAAAAAGGAAATGGGTTCTCCGGAGGGACCCATTGTGGATCTGATGAGAAGGAAATATGGAGATAAATCTCTAGAGTTTTTGCCCGAGTGGTCAAAAGATTTTGGGTTCCCTGCAAATGGTTCTTTCAGTAGAATAAAACTGAACATGTTACGAACAGGCTTAGAGGGAAAAGAGAAGGGTATAAAATCTCAGAGGGTGATAAAAGGCAAAGACTTGGAGAACATTGAGAAACAAAGTAAATGGTTAAAATGGTGGGAGGATGAATGTGAATGTAGAGAAAGGAAACAAATGGCTAAAGAATTGACATGCGCAAAAACCACATTGGTTGAAAAAACAGATCCAAATGTTATTGAACAAAATGACCGATGTGCTTCTTCTCCCTTGTATCCGAGTCTCACAGGGGCTGGCGGCCCTCTCCTCAACACATGCCCACCACCGTACCCTGCTTCATCTGCGAACCAGCAACCTCCGTCTGCAGGAGCACATATCAAAGTTCACTACACCCGGCAGAGGGAGGAAAAGGAAGCGGCAGTGAAAGCAGCACAGGAACGACTCCTCGGCGAAGAGGAGGAAAAGAGACAGGCTGCTCTCCCCACTCGCTCTCGCTCTCCAGGAGCAACCGGAGGGGACACTTCTGCCATCAACAAACTGATTGCAGAGCAACCATCTACATCAGATGTTGTTTCCCCCTCTTTCGACCCAGAGGGAGTTCCCCCGGATGCAAAATCTGTGCTCCAAACCCCAATGATTCAAGTACCAGGACACTCAGGTCCCATACTTGTTTTCCGGCCTTGGACTGATACGGACATTAGAGCTGCAATGGCTCATCTCCCGCCGATACAGCACTCGGGAAGACTGTTTGCTGAAGCATTCATGGACTTCTGTAAGCAATTCCTGCCCAACTTTGCTGAAATTCGACGTGTTCTAATGAGTCACGTGGGTCCGACTCACTACCAGAAGCTCAACCAGCTGGTTGCAGGAGACACCAGTGCGGCCGATGTTGAATGGAGTTCAAATCAAAATAAGCCGTACAGAGACGCACTCACGGCTTTGAACGACGGCATAAAGACTTTGTTCCCTGACAAAGTGGATATGACTCCCATCAACAATACCAAGCAGGCAGCGGGTGAGTCCGTCCATGATTACTACCAAAGACTTCTCACAGTGTTTAATCTTAACAGTGGCATTCCACAACCCGCCGTGTTAGGAGACGCTCTGGGGACGTGGGAATCACACCTGAAGAATGCTTTCATGAATGGACTATTGCCCGACATAAAAATGAATGTGCAGCGCTCTGTGGCTGGAATGGAAGACTCGCGACTCTCGGATGTAAAGAAACATGCTGCGCATGCGCAATCCATGGACATAGAGAGAACTGACCACGAGGGGAAAAGGCGCTCACGTCAGATTGAACTCGCCCAACTGACTATGCTCCAAGCTGTCACTCAACTTGCCAGAAACGACCGCCCACGGGATCCCAACCAACGGGGCGGATTCAGGGGGCGTGGTCGGGACATGACGAGGGGACGCTCCTCCTGGAACCAGGAGGGATCACAGCTGTCTCCACCCAATGACTATGATACGTGTTTCCGCTGTGGCGAACAGGGACATTGGCACAGAGAATGTCCACAAAATGCACCTCGTAGAGGATGGGGGCGTGGACTGGCCAGACGAGGAAGGGGTGGCAACGCACATTCCGATTGACGTGAGGCGGAGGGGGAGGAGGCTGCATGTGAGGGGGAGACGGCAACCACGCTGAGGCCTCACATGATAAGGGAAGTAAAACACACACACACCGCAGCCTGCAATGAAGAAACGCTTTCTGCACTAACTCCCTGCACGCACACTCACACTCACACACACACACCAGAGCAACAACAAGCTCTCGTGGACATCACAGAGCAATTGAGAAAACAACAAAAGCTTTCACTTAAACACACATATGCAAAGTTTTCAGGAAAATCATTTGAAAATATGCCCACCACTATGGTGCAAATTCAAGGGAAACTTTTATTGTTTTTGGTTGATTCGGGGGCTACACATTCTGTAATACAACAAAAGTATTTTCCAGGTCAGAAACTTAGTGGAAAACAGGTTTTCTCACAAGGAGCTTCAGGGATGACTATTGTAGAGAGATTTACGGCACCTATGACCAGTACACACACTGACTCAACTGACCCTGAACCAGACATCACAGTAAAACATTCCTTTTTGCTGTCCTCTTGCTGTCCCATTAATCTAATGGGCAGAGACCTCATGTGTTCTTTCGGCATTAGCCTCATCTCCACTCCTACAGGGTTGCAAGTGGTGAGATGCAGAGCCATTGACCAGATGGCAAAGACAGTTATATGTGATCCAATGTTTGTGTACCAGTGGTGGCTTCCGGTTGACTCACAATCAGAACTGTCCCACCTGGCAGCATCACGCGTCCAGCCTGAGGCAGAGTGCATGGATGCTTCATATCTCCACTGCACAGCTCATGTGTCACATGGGCCAGATAAGCAATATGATGCATTATTTCTACAGGATCTGAATGATCAAATTGCATGTATGACATTGTTTTGGTCCACACTTAAATGTGCTGTTTCCGTTTCTCTCACCCCCTCTCAGCAGCACCTCTTTAATGTGGACTCTTCTTTCCCACACATCTCCTTGTCTAAAGCAGCAACAGACCAATGGAGAGATTTGGGACCTTTTGTCGCAGCGTGCGAGGCATTGACAGATTGGGAGGCTACACCAGATCCACTTGTGATGCGCTCTCCGTCGACAGGCTTCTTTAAACAGCCATTCGCATTTTGCACACCTGCTCTCAGATCTGTTTATGTCATAGATGAAAATAACATATTTTCTGACACACACACTGATACATTTTTGACTAATGTCTCCTCTATTTCTCCTGCCCTCAGTTCTGTCCCAGACACCTTGTGGGCAGCGCATAAATATGACGTGGGACTCATCAAAAAATGTCAACCTGTGGTCATCACTCCTCGATCAGACTTCCGTCCCCACAAACATCAATACCCACTGCGCCAAGAGGCCATTGACGGTATAACACCGGTGTTCAACTCCCTCTTAAAGGCCGGAGTCATTGTTCCATGTCCTGACTCGCCGGTAAGAACACCTATTTTTCCAGTTAAAAAGATCAGAGATGCAGGCAAACCAACTGAGTGGCGCTTCGTGCAGGACCTAAAAGCAGTTAATGCAGCCGTCCACGCACGAGCCCCAAATGTTCCCAACCCTTACACCATTATGGCACAGGTTCCACCTGATGCTCGATGGTTTTCCGTGGTTGACCTCTCAAATGCTTTTTTCAGTGTCCCTGTGGACATTGACAGTCAGTTTTGGTTTGCGTTTAATTTCAATGGCAAGCCTTACACTTTCACACGCTTGTGTCAGGGCTACACAGAATCACCTACGATCTACAACGAGGCACTCAGGGAAAGTTTGGAGAGCCTCACTTTGTCTCCAGGAACAGCTCTTTTGCAGTATGTTGATGACTGTTTAATTGCAGCTCCAACACAAAAGCAGTGTGAACAGGACACACTCAAATTGCTTCAACACTTAGCAGCGGAAGGACACAAGGCCAGCCTATCCAAACTACAGTTTGTTTCACAAAACGTTCATTTCCTAGGCCATAACATTTCCGGTGAAGGGAAGACACTATCACCAAAACGCATCGCCTCAATTGTAACACTTCCAAAACCACAAACCAAGAAACAGATGATGTCATTTTTGGGAATGTGTTCCTACTGTAGGTCATTTATTCCAAATTACTCCCAACTCGAGCAACCTCTGTCCGCATTGATACAGGAAAAAAATCTCAGCGCGCATGATAAAATTCAGTGGCTCCCTGCAGCCTCTCAAGCTTTCACGGACATGAAATGCGCGTAACAAGTTCCTCCGACTTTGGGTCTTCCTGATCCTCACAAACCGTTCACACAAACCGTTGATGAACGTTCTGGATGTATGACATCAGTGCTCCTACAATCCCATGGCGATAAACTACGACCAGTAGCTTATTTCTCTGCAAAACTCGATCCGGTAGCAGCAGGCTTACCACAGTGCCTTCGAGCTGTGGCAGCTGCTGAAAAGGCTCTTACAGCCTCTCGTGACATTGTAGGCTATGCTACGCTAACATTATTGGTTCCACATTCGGTTTCACTGATTCTTCTCGAACAGAAGTCGTCTCATTTATCTGCAGCGCGTTACCTTCGATATCACACATGTCTCCTAGACATGCCGAATGTTACAGTAAAACGCTGCAATGTCCTCAATCCTGCATCTCTTCTCCCCACTCCGGAGGATGGAGAGGAGCATAATTGTTTGGCTGAGCTGGAAGCTCAGTGCACACCTCGACCAGACCTCGCAGATACACCTCTGCTCAACAGTGACATGGTAATGTATGTTGACGGATCTGCTACACGGGATCCCCTGACTGGTTCTAATCTTGTGGGTTTCTCTGTTGTTTCAGACTCAGCTGTTCTGTGTTCCGGCCCTCTTCTATGTCACCTCTCAGCCCAAGCAGCAGAATTAATCGCACTAACAGAAGCTTGTAAACTAGCTAAGGATAAAACGGCAACCATTCACACTGATTCCAGATACGCTTTTGGCGTGGTTCATGATTTTGGCGCGCTCTGGAGACACAGAAATTTTCTCAAATCGGATGGCAAACCAGTGTTACACCACACTCTGATAGCAGAACTATTGGATGCCATTTTGTTGCCCACAGCTATTGCCGTTTGTAAATGTGCAGCGCACACATCCGGCACAGGCGACATCGCAAAGGGGAATGAGCGAGCAGACTTAGCTGCAAAAGCGGCTGCTAGACGTCCTCTTCCCAAACCATCACGCCCAGTTCCTGCCATGTGTTCTCTTCCCTCCTCTCTTGCAGCCGTGCAGTCCCTCTCTACTTCAGATGAGAGACGTTTTTGGTCCTCCTCAGGCTCCAAATTCATAGACGGCATCTGGTATGGTCCGAATGGTAATCCATGCTTACCTAAACATTTCTTCCCTCACTATGCGAAATTGACTCATGGGTTAGACCATGTGTCAAAAGGGGGAATGTTAAGTATCATTGATGCAACATGGTTCACAAAAGGTTTTGCAGCTTACGCACAAAGGTTCTGCCAAGCATGCATAACATGTGCAACTCACAATGTAGGTCGTTCAGTACAGGTGTCACATCATGCAGCACATCCACCGCCTGCAAGACCGTTTGAACATGTAATGATGGATTTTGTGGAACTCTCCCCATCGGAAGGTGAGAAACACTGTCTTGTAATGGTAGACATGTGGTCCAAATGGGTTGAGGTGTTTCCCTCCAGTAAGCAGACTGCCTCCACAGTGGCTAAAGCCTTGATTTCAGAGATCATTCCCCGCTGGGGAATCCCAAGCAAAATTTCTAGCGACAATGGTTCACATTTTGTCAACCAAGCGATCACAGAATTAAGTGCATACCTGGGTATTGACTTAAAAACACACTGCGCATACCACCCATCTAGTGGGGGAGCGGTAGAGAGAGAAAATGGAACATTGAAAACAAAACTGGCCAAATGTTGCACAGACACAGGCCTACCGTGGACAAAAGCACTGCCCTTGGTTCTGATGTACATGCGGATGAGGAAACGAACACGCAGCAACCTAAGCCCATTTGAAATCCTTTTCGCAGTTCCTCCCCATATAGGTGTGGAAGCTCCAGGAACACCACTCCCTTCCACCACAATGTGCGAGAATGACATGTTAACCTATTGCATTCGACTGTCTTCCACTTTGTCTGATGTAAGAAAACAGGTTGTAGCTGCACTTCCAAGAGAAGCAACGGGTCCACTACACCGACTGCAACCAGGTGACTTCGTGGTGGTAAAGGACTTCAGGAGGAAAAGTTGGAAAGCTAAACGGTGGCAGGGTCCATTCCAGATTCTCCTGGTCACCCAAACAGCGGTCAAGGTAGCTGAAAGAGCAACTTGGGTCCACGCATCCCATTGCAAGAAGGTTCCAGATCCAGTACCAGCACTGGGCTCAGGCGACCCTACCTCCACAAAAAGTGTCAATCAACCGACACCACCGATCCAGTGACCACGGACGGGCAGTTGACCGACAGACACACAGTGCATTGTGATCTGTGTTGACTGTCTACAACGCGGATGCCTCACAAGAAAGAAGGTTGGCAGACTCCACATCCCAACGTGTACCTGCGGACCAACACAAGAAGAAGAACACGGCCAGGACCCCTCCACATAGACACAGTAGTCGTTTGTGCCACGACAGTTTTATTCATATTATTGCTTGCTTCAGTTTCATTATATCTCAGCATCTTTTTGTGATTCCGTAGTCAGCTATCTAAAGAGTGGGTCTCTCTTATCATGGAACGACAGCGTTCATGGAACCCCCTCAGACGACTGGGGGGGACTCGTGTAACCATGTGTTTATTTGCAGGTGTCACTTTATTTGTGTTGATTCCATATTTTGTCCTCCACCAGAAACATTTAGACGACTTACTTGACCGACGCAACAACTCAACTCACTCTAACTCGACCATTCGCAACCGCACCAAGCGAGCACTGACCCGCCTAGACAACCGGTTCGAAAATGGGATGAACCCATTGAACAAATATTCTGCAAATATGTGGTGGCGCTATGCTCAACACGTAGCGACAAAACAAAATGCTTCCGACTGTTACGTATGTTCTCCGCTACCCATCAGCACTAATCAACCACGGCTAGCCGTAGCCCCCCTGGGGAAGTCTGAAGGATGTTTCTGCGGGCTCTCGGTTAGTGGGTGGTATGTGCCCCCCATAGTCCTGTATATATCCAACGATAGCGACAAAGATTCTTTGTTTATTTATGAGTTATCCCCATGGGAAACAATAGATGATTTGGACTGTGCACAATCTCACGATATCAAACGATACACGGCTAGCCAAACGTCTACATTCGCACTCCAGGCTCAGGAAAGCCGAACACGGTTTCCTCTCTGCTATGCTCGTGATGGGACACATCCAGTGGGGAAAACAGACCCTGCAAGGTGTGACACGATCCTCATTGCAGGAAACCATGCGTTTAATGATTTAAATTGCAATAAAGACCATTTCCCAACTTTCCGAAACGACTGCGCCAAAAACCACAACAGGAGCTTTTGCCAAGCTAAGGGCACTGCAGAAAGGGCCGCAAAAGTGCCCATTCATCTCCAAAAATGGTCATGTTCTGGCTGGACTTTCACTCCAGTAAATCCACGAGATTGCCCGCCCAATGTTAATTGTTCTGTTTTCCATTTCACTTTCCTCCCTGGGAAGAACGGTACTTATCCAGTGACCGAGGGATGGTGGCTGTGTGGCACCACCCTCCGCGTGTCTCTCCCCCCTCAGTGGAGCGGAATATGTACTCCTGTTCGCGTTACTGATCATACTTTTATTCTCACAGCTACAACAGGGACAAGCAAACGAACAAAACGAATGGCCGCATTGGACACTGGCCTTAACCCGGAAGTCAATTTTGCGCCACACGACTCAATCTGGGGCAGCGATGTGCCTGACGAGTTCAAACACGCCAGTACGTCAGTTAAAGTTTTGTGGGGACTGTTTCCATGGACAGGAGTGGAAAAAAACACGCTACGACTTGAAACCGTTGATTACCGTTTCAAAAGCTTTGTAAACATGACTCTAGCTGGCCTTAAGGGTATTCGCGAGGAAATGACCGCCATGCGTTTAATGATTATGCAGAACCGCATGGTACTAGACCAATTGACCGCTGCCCAAGGAGGTGTTTGTGCTATCGTAGGAGAATATTGCTGTACGTTTATCCCTGAGAATGACAAAGACGAAGGCATAATCCATCAGGCGATACAAAACATGACAAAACTTCAGGAATCTATGACAAGAGATAAATCTCCCTCCCCAGATTGGCTCACACGGGTGTGGTATTCATGGAAAGGAACACTAATACAAGCAGCTACTATCCTCTGTGTTCTCTTCGCATTCGTAATTTGCGGTATCCCATTGATCCGTCATACGATTGCCCAACTCCTGGCGAAACAAATGGCTATGTACAGCCTGGGGTCACCTGATGACTCACCACCAAACTTGTTCCCTAGACGCGACTCTGACAATAACCCCAACAGTGACTCGGACTCCCTTGACGAGCTGAACACTTACGACCTCGACACATACGCATAGTGACATGGTGACACACTGTCTGTGTGCATTCCTGGTGTTCTAAATGTTTTTTGTTTCACAGTAGCTTGCTAAAACAATGAGAAATAACATTCTCACAAAAACAGCTTTTATCCTTGCATTTATTAGTATGTAACGTAAATATGATTGATATAATGACCTTTCCACAATATTCTATATCTGTATTGTGTGAAAGGGGATCAAGTTCTGGTATTGTGATTTAAACATGTTCTCATTTCTTTTTTATTTCAATACTGTACACATGACATCTGGGGTGTAACGCTCAAATCCTGTGAGAAGGTTTCCAGTCTTTATCTTCTCCTAACAGATTTCTTCCTATTTTCCCATTTCGGAGGGTTTTTTTAGGGAGTTTTTGTTCTGTGGCAGGCAAAGTTTTGTGAGCGATGTCCAGATGTTCATGTTTTGTGATATTTGATGTGGTAGATATCAGCTAGTAAATTTTTAGAGTAATCATTCTAAATTGATTGCATAGTTTGTGATTATTATGTAATCAAAAGAGTGGAATGTAATGGGAAAATGATATGTGACCCTTTTAAATGCTTCATTCGTATAACCAGTTTATTAGTTGCAAGTGCTTAGGTCACAAAGGCCCTGACATAAGAACTGATGTCTCCCACTTGGATTAGATGTTTCCAGCGTCATAGCTGTAGAGATTGAACAAAGTGTTTGTTATGTCTATGACCACCTTTGTTTTAGCATGTTGGGAGAGCAAGGATACGGTCAAAGAGCTGACGTGTCTTACATGGATAAGATGTTCCCAGTATCCTGACTGTAGATACTCAACAAGATGGTTAACGGTTTCTGTTGACGCCACCGATATCTAAGTTTAGGTATAAGAACTGCCTCGATGTGTTGGGAGGAAAAAGGAGGTTCTTGACAGTCTACTGACCACGTAGCTGTTGTGACCCTTTTTCCCTTGCAAGGAAATAAACGGAGAAAAGACATACTTGACTCAGAGCCTTTGTTTCTTACTTAACGATTGTCTGTGCAAAATCTTCCACCACACTGACAGCACACACTGGCCAGTATGGACTTGGCAGAGCAGGACCAGCTGACTGCAGTACTGCGCGCACAGGCCTCTCGGCTGGCGCAGCAGGAGGACTTGGTAACGGGCTTAGATCGAGGAGTCAGGGGTCTGGCCCACAGCCAGGAGGAGTTCAGGACCACCGTGTCAGCACAGGTGGGACTTCTCACCTCCCAGATGGAGCAGATTCTCACCCTCCTCTCCAAAAACGCAGCTCCGGAACCCGAGCCATCTCCAGCTCCTCCGGACCTCTCCACCGTCCACTCCTGCGGACACCGGCACCAGGTTGGCACCCCCGGAGCGTTATGACGGAACCATCGGAGGGAGTAGATCATTCTTCACAGAATGCGAGGTACATTTTGAACATTCTCCCAGTCATTTCCACACAGAGCGGTCCAAGGTGGCATTTATGATGTCGCACCTCACGGGAAGAGCGAAGGCGTGGGGCAATGCAGAGTGGGCTCGGAACTCTGCAACCTGCGCGTCATCCAGGCAGTTTTCCAACGCCTTAAAACTCGTCTTCGACCCAGGGGCGACCGACCGGGAAAGGGCCCGGGAACTCAGTGATATCAAGCAGGGGGGCGAGTCAGTGTGTGATTGCGCCATTCGTTTTTGCACCATGGCGACAGAGAGCGGATGGAACACTGCGGCTCTATATGATGTTTTTTTAAAGGGCTTCTCGGACCAGATCCAGGACCTTATGGTTCCATTGGACCTCCCCCCCCGAACTCGATTCACTCATCGCCCTCGCCATACGCACTGACAACCGGTTGCAGGAACGGAGGCCGAAGCGTGCGAGTCGGTGGACGCCGCCGGCGCTTGGCTCCCCAACGGCATGCTGGAACATCGAACCCCAGCGGACCCCGCCGGAACCACGGTTTCAATGTCCCTTGGAAGGGGACGAGGAGCCCATGCATGGGCGGAACCAGGCGCTCTCGAGCGGAGCGGGAGCGGCGATATCGAGAGGGTCGGTGCTTTTATTGTGGAGAGCGTGGCCATCTCGCCAACGTCTGCTACGGGAGGGGTAACCAGCGGGTGAGTGAAGTCACAGAAATCACACGCACCCCGCGACGGCTCACCACAGTTGTGATGAGACACCACAGCAAGGACATTGAGTTGGGAGTATTGATCGACTCTGGGGCAGATGAGAGTTTTATTGACTGGGACTTAGTTAGGAGCCTGGGAATTAGAGTGATCCCATTAAAGAAACCGGTGAAGGCGAGCGCGCTCAACGAAAACTCTCTCTTTACTATAACCCACGTGACGGAACCAGTTGAACTCCGCATAGCCGGTCATTGGGAGTGCATACGGTTACACCCAATGCACTCGCCCCTGCACCACCTCATCCTAGACTTCCCGTGGTTAACGCGGCACAACCCACACATAGACTGGCACACCGGGGACATTGTGGGTTGGGGGAGGAGTTGTAGGGACCAGTGTCAGGAGCCACAGCTCCAGGGGATGAGCTCCTCAATTAATCGGGTGTGCACTGACTCTGTTACAGACTCGCAGGTCACTGATCTAACCAAGGTGCCGGGGTGCTACCACCACCTGGTGGAGGTATTTAACAAAACCAAAGCCACAGCCCTACCACCTCACCGTCCGTTCGATTGCGCCATCGATCTCCTACCTGGATCCCCCATCCCTAAGGGTCGACTGTACTCTGTTTCGGGGCCCGAGAGGCAGGCCATGAAAGACTACATTGAATCATCACTGGCGCCAGGTTTGATCCGGCCGTCCTCATCCCCAGCAGGGGCGGGGTTCTTCTTTGTGGGGAAGAAGGATGGAACTCTTCGCCCATGCATAGACTATAGTCCGCTGAACGCAATCACGGTCAAGAATCGGTACCCCCTTCCCCTAATGAACACTGTATTTGACCAGCTCCAACATGCGCAGATCTTCACAAAACTAGATTTGCGCAATGCATATCACCTGGTTCGCATAAGGGAGGGGGACGAGTGGAAGACGGGATTCAACACCCCCCCAGGACATTACAAATACCTAGTCATGCCTTTCGGTCTTACGAACGCCCCGGGAGTTTTTCAGGCCATGATTAATGATGTGTTGAGAGACTTTCTAGATCATTTTGTATATGTATACATTGATGACATCTTGCTCTACTCACCCGACCTTGACACCCATAAGAGACAGGTTGAGCTCGTCCTACAGCGCCTTTTGGACAATGGGCTATATGTCAAGGCGGAAAAGAGTGAGTTCCATGCCACTACTGTCTCCTTCCTGGGCTTTATCATAGCTCCTGGAAAGGTTCAGATGGATTCGGCTAAAGTAAGTGCGGTAGCCGATTGGCCTACACCTGATAATCTCAAGAAGTTGCAGCAATTCCTCGGTTTTGCCAACTTCTACAGGCGGTTTATCAGAGGCTTCAGCGCGACAGCAGCCCCGCTCCATGCTCTCACTCCCCCACAGGTCCCGTTCCATTGGTCGGCCGACGCAGACGCAGCCTTCCGGGAGCTCAAGCGGAGATTCACCACAGCTCCCATCCTCAAACTCCCCGACCTGGCTCGTCAGTTCGTGGTGGAAGTGGACGCCTCCAGCGAGGGGATCGGGGCCATCCTCTCCCAGCGAGCTGAAGGGGACCACAAGCTTCACCCCTGTGCCTTTTTGTCCCGCCGATTGACGCCAGCAGAGCGGAACTATGACGTCGGGGACCGGGAGCTACTGGCAGTGAAGGCAGCATTGGAGGAATGGCGGCACTGGCTCGAGGGGGCCCAGCACCCATTTTTGGTTTGGACAGATCACAAAAATTTACAATACATTAGGAAAGCCAAGCGACTCAATTCGCGTCAAGCCCGATGGTCATTGTTTTTTAACCGCTTTGATTTTTCTTTATCCTACAGACCGGGGTCGAGGAACACCAAGCCTGATGCTCTGTTACGGTTGTTCAGCCCCGAGTCGGTGGCCAGGGCACCTGAGCCTATCCTCCCACTAAACTGTGTGGTTGGAGCAGTGACCTGGCCTATAGAATCCAAGGTGAAGCAGGCTAACGGTGAGACCCCTCCACCTCGTGGGTGTCCTGATAATCGCCTGTTTGTCCCTGTGGAATTGCGCCCTCAGGTGATTCACTAGGCTCACTCGTCCCTGCTCACCTGCCATCCGGGCGTACGGCGGACCATGTTTGCCATCACGCAGAGGTTCTGGTGGCCCGCCATGGAGCCGGAGGTCCGGGAGTATGTGGAGGCATGCTCAGTCTGAAACAAGAACTTCTCCAGAACCCGGGCAGGCTTGCTGCAGCCACTGCCCATTCCGTCCCGGCCATGGGCCGAGATCTCTGTAGACTTTGTCACGGGGCTCCCGACGTCAAACGGTAACACCGCTATCCTGACTGTGGTGGACAGATTCTCCAAAATGGTGCACTACATAGCCCTACCTAAACTGCCATCAGCTAAGGAGACGGCAGTGGTGATGATGGACAGTGTTTTTAGGATTCACAGGTTTCCCCGGGACATTGTGTCGGATCGGGGGCCACAATTCGTCTCCAGGTTCTGGAAGGAGTTTTGCAAGCTCATCGGAGCCACGGCAAGCCTTACATCAGGGTACCACCCGGAGGCCAACGGCCAGACTGAGCGCCTCAACCAACAGCTGGAAACCGGCCTCCGGTGCCTGGTGGCGCAGTGCACTGCAGCCTGGAGCGAGCACCTGACGTGGGTCGAGTTTGCCCATAACTCCCTCCCCACTTCCGCCACTGGTATGTCCCCCTTCCAATGTGTGTTCGGCTACCAACCCCCCTTTTTCCCAGAGTCCGAATCAGAGGTGTCTGTGCCCTCTGCTCACGCCCTGGTCCGCCGCTGCCGCCGCATCTGGGCAGCAGCTCGCCAGACGCTGATCAGACAGGGGGACAGGGTCAAGAGGGCAGCAGACCGCAGACGGAGACCGGCTCCGGTTTATCAGCCCGGCCAGCGAGTGTGGCTCGCGGCCAAGGAACTGCCCCTGCAGGTGGAGTCATGCAAGCTGGCTCCACGGTTCGTCGGCCCGTTCCCCGTGTCCAGAGTGATCAACCAGCTGCTGTACGCCTCCGCCTGCCCAGGTCGCTTCGTGTTCACCCCACATTTCATGTTAGCAAAATAAAACCAGTCAAGGAGAGCAGTATGGTGCCAGACCCCAAGCCCCCCCCGCCCCCTCGAATGATCGACGGTGGTCCGGTCTACACTGTGAAGAAGCTGTTGGCAGTACGGAAGCGCGACAGAGGCTGGCAGTACCTCGTAGACTGGGAGGGATACGGCCCGGAGGAACGACAGTGGGTGGCTCCCAGCATCATCATGGACCCTGATCTCATTCGAGGTTTTTACAGAGACCATCCGGAGATTCCACGGCCGCCTGGAATTCGGCCTTAGGGGGGGGGTACTGTCATACATGTTGGTGAAGTTTGTGTTTGTGTCCCGTCTTACGTCTGATTTTGAGACTTCCTGTTTTATTGTGGCGTCTAAACCCCCTCTCGTTTCAGGTGTCTTGCCCTTCCTCAGGTGTCTCCTGTCGATTGTCTCCCCTGATTCCTAATTGTCTCCACCTGTTCCCTCACCTCCCTCATGGATACTTATTGTCTGCGTCTCCCTTTGTCCTGTGCCAGTGTGTCTTGTAGTTTTGCATGTTCACCCGCGTTAGTATTGTGATGTGAAAAGGATCGTTGTTATTAGATATATGATATTATTTGAATAAATCTCCTGCAGTCAAGCCTCTCTGCGTCCTTGTCCTCCTCCCCGGCTCCGGCCCGACTGACACACCCAATTCCTGGGCCAGATAACACAGAGGTATGTGCAAAGTATAATGTGATTTTAATAAGTAATGTGGTTCACATGTGTAAGCAATGAAATTAGAAGTCAAATTTGAAAATGTGCCTACTGTTTATCCAGATAATACTGCATGTAATTCAAAAATTGTTCTGTTGTAGGATATGGACATTCCAGATATTGAGTGGGAAAACTGGACTTCCCCATGATGACCACTCAAGCAGCATTGACCCAGATGCAGATTGCCCACTGACTGATGAACAAATGACATCATTAGGAGATGCAGTTAACCCAAGAGCTGCATCCCAGTCCTTTGGCTGTGATATTTACATTGCTACTGTTCAGTTCTGTGAGCAATTTCTTTCTCTGTAAAAGAACTGAATTGAGAGTTGCACAGAGACAGAAACCCACACTCAAACAAACCAAATGCATGTTGTTAAAGCTTTGATGTGAGCACTGATTTAGAGAAGAAACCCTTAATGGCTGGGCTTCATTAGCCACTAAAGACTGAGTCAGCAAGAGAAAGAGAATTACCTCTGCAACCGTACCTCCACAAATCAAAGTAATATCTTGCAATATATTGTATCCTGTGTTTCGAGCTGTTAAAAAGGAAACAAGATACAAAAGATTCAAAATGACTTAGCTACAGTATTAAGCTTTAAACTATTTTAGACTCTCAAAGGGAATTTGAATTGTCACATTTCATTTCATTCTAGATATTTTATGCTGTTATTTGTACACCAGAGTTTTATGTGAAAGCTGAAAATTGAAATTTATTTTGTAATACAGCTTAAGATTTCAAGTCTTTGCAGTAACAGTGAAACCAGTACAGTCATGTCCACATAACTCCTAGATTAAGTATTTATTTCAGTGCACAGATTGTTTACAGTGAACATCCATATCTGTTGCATAACAGTTAACATTTTGAACAGCCAACAAACAAAGTTAGATCAACGTTTAGTACAAATCTAGTCTCTCACACAAGGCCAAATCCTGTTTGGCAAGAGCAAATACAGGCCTAAATATCACTTTGAAAAGATTGATAATCCTTGTAATGCCCTGGGATGCGCAACATCTCAAAGCAGGTGGAGGCTGTGGGGTATCTGCCCATGACCACCTCTACAGAGGGGCTCGTTGGGAGAATCTCCCACCCGGTCCAGAATTTGACCAGATTTGTCAATTCAGTTGGTGTTGCTATGGAGGAGATGAAAAAACAATGAAACAAATCAAATGACCCAAAAAAAATCTAATTTGACTTTACCATCATCAGGATAAATAGCAGAGTCTGGCACTAACAGCTTGCACTCAATAGAAGAGAAGACTAACCCGCAATGTGAAGTTAACGTTGAACATTTAAACAGCCAAGTAGACAAATTATAATTTAATAGCACTTTCAAATGTATTTTGTAAACCTACCATTCACAATGAACTGTCGAAATAGCCTGACATGCGGCATCTGGTGTCAACTGAAAAATCATCGTCATCATCTTCATCCAGTACCTGCATTGAAAATAACATGGGAGAGCATTTTTCTATTAAGGGTTACCACACATTTGTCCCAGTGAAAAACCCCGTAAGAAGGATATTACAAATCAGTAGTACACGTATAATATACATGATTTTAAAATAATCAGACAGGCAATATCCTTTGTACTAAGTTTGGCTACAGCACCAGAATCATATCCAGCATGAACTTAGCGGCCAGGGCATTCTTCTGATAATTGATCCATGCTGTAGGTGGTACGGGACACCTTACCCAGGATATAGTCGGAGTTCTCATAACCCGGTTACTACCTTCACGCACGTGGTTACCAGACCAAGAGAACTCCATCAGTACCCCGGTTATTCCTGCATGTACTGTCGGGGTTATGCGTCTGCACACGCGCCGCTAAAGCCGCTGCCCCCCCACTACGCTGCAGCGGCTCCTATGCTCTACAAGCGCGTTCCTGGTTTCAAAACTCCGCCAATCACTCCTAATAGCTTGTCGAAGCATCACAGCATCATTAACTTTATTCAAAACTAGAAGAAAATGTGTAGTTCATGTCCTATGCAGTCTGTTAATGTACAAATGTTAGCTGTCTATTACTGAACCTTACAGACACAAACCACACTGATGGCATAAAGTCATAAAGTTAAAGTTAAAACACTCACCGAAGCTCCATTGTTAACGGACATGGCTAAAATCCCATTATCATGCTAGCCGACAGCCGAAGTTGTGTTGGGGCGCTCGCTCCTTTTGCTTGACGCACGCTCCCGATCTTGACTCTAGAATCGATTGCTTTTCCTTGGGTTCCCGGATGTTGCGGTTGAATTTTTTTGCATTGAATTTTTTTGCATTGAATTATTTGCGGTTGAATATTTTAACGTTGAAAAACATTCAGATACATGATTTCAATGCGTAAATATTCAGTGCTAGCAGATTTCAATGCATAAATATTCAGTGCTAGCAATTCAATCACCTTTTTCTTTCAAAATCCGATGACACAGATTTACTTCCATACTTCTTCCTAATCCTTTAAAATTTGTCAAAAGATTGAGTTTTGATTATCAAAAGGAGTCACTTTCTAATGCATTCTCGATTTCTTCCACAGAGAGAAATGAAAAAGCTTACGGCACCTGGGATTCCCAGGCGGTCTTCCATCCAGATACTCACCAGGTCCTACTCTGCTTAGCTTCTGAGATTAGATGAGATCAGGCGGAGCCAGAGAGGTATGGCCGTAAGCAACTTTTTGGCTTCTTCGTAATCCTTTAAAATTTGTCAAAAGATTTGGAGTTTTGATAATCAAAAGTCACTTTCTAATGCTTTCTCGATGTCTTTCAGAGAGACACTGCATGAAAAGTGGGATTTTCGGCAGTATGCGGCACTGTAAATTGTCGTGGAATTTCAGGTTTGCGGCAATTTGCGGGCAACGCCGAAAACTGGCGTAAATTGTCAGAAATTGATGTGGGCCTCCCTTGGCAGTTGTCCCCCCATAACCCTCCTCCTCCTAATTCTAGGGGAGGCTTTGACATGTACATGAAAATGCTGTGAGCTATACAAATGCAAATCAGGGTCGCAGAGGGAGTTTTAGCCCAGGTGACATTTTTTTAAAAGGTAAGAAAATCTCTGGTACAAATAGATCAGGCTCAGTAGCCTAATTATAGACTCTTACATTTTAGCTTGAATTGATTTATTTAATTCAAATATGCTAGATTACTGTGTACGCCATTAGCAATGGCAAATGTTATGTAAAAAAGATACACAAAATAACTTCTTTAAAAAATTAGTTTTACTCAAGGTAAAATGAGCATTCCATGCAAACAACCTTTGAATCAGCATGAGGGGTCTGCAGAGATCACAGTCTCCTAGAGCTCAACTACAGTGCATAGTGGCAGGACTACAGTGACCTTTTCTTTGGTCTTACTTAAATGCACAGAGGATGTATTAACCACACATCTTCTAGCAATGCGCTCAACTGGCAGAAATGATGCTGTATGACGTGTCTGTTCCCTGCAAGCCCCAAACTTCTATTGGCTTTCCATAAAAATGTCTGTCCGGGTGGGGATGAAGCCAGGAAACTTGTGCAAGAACATGTTTAAATGCCGTACCCTTTGACCCAACATTAACAACTATAAACTGCTTTATAATGGCTGGTCGTAGTTCTGCTAGAGGGTCAAGGACGGGTTCCTCAAAACTGTTAGTGTTTCCACACCACTTAGCATGAACATATGCGGACCTTTATGCTCTGCATCTATCGATTGAGTAAGTTACATTCATATATGTTACCCGTTTACATGTCATGGCAAAACATTCAACCTCAGTGACACAAGGGTACATGTGATGATACATTGTCAACATTGCACGTATGCCAGGCACGTAAGTGTCTGGTGGAATGGAGAAAGAGGCACCACTGTACAGTTTTCTAGGGAAAATCGTTCTGCTGACACCAAAACACTGCTGTACATAAAGCATATCAGCTGTTTCAAAGTCCCAACCATTTGTCTTCCTAAAATACTGGTCCTTCTGTATAACAATAACCTCGTATGTGATTGGAGGACCCTTAGACTCCTCGTCCAATCACGTGTGAGGTCATAGGCATGACTGATACAGCAGTACTTGCAAAACGAGCATACAAACAGTGTGTTACTATATTCAGAAGAACTGTATCTCCAGTTCCTTTGTTTGGTTTGTGCTGCTTCGTGAATAATGGCTGGACGACGTCTCGCGTTCAACTCGCCTTCAACTCCTCTCCGCGGTCACCAACGTTCGCCCAGTCCGCAGACAGACGAGAAGAAGCTGCTGAAAGCTCTCAGTGGATCGTCTCGTCAACTCCAACAACAAACTGCCGATATCAACGAGCGGTTCGCTCCACTGGAGCGTTCGGGACTCTGCGGGTTTCTGTCCATGGAGGAGAGGAACTGACTCAAAGAAGAGGAGACGGGCGCACAATCCCACGATAGCGGTAAGAATATGTTCGATGACTGTAAGCTAAGCTAAGAGTAGCGTAGCCTCAAGCTAAGCTAAGAGTAGCCTAGTAGCCTTACAAGTGAGCAGAAACAGCTTTATTAAAGTGTGTTTTCTTTGCCGTGTCGTTTACAGGAAGCGGTACATTTTGTTTTCACAGACTAATCTCGCCTCATAATGAGGCGGTGACCTCGTATTTGCTCCGGGAAAAGTCCAGATTTAGACGACGTCATTGTGTGTAAGTGACACTGTTTCTCCTTCCTTGTTAAATGTTACTGTGACTTGATTTTGATTTTTTTTGTATTCATACCACACTCATTTAATTGTTTTCCAGCCGCCTGTGAGACGTATTGTGAGACGGGACGCAGGAGCTGCGAAGGATTCAGCGCGGAGTCGAGCGAGAAGAAAGAGGGTCAGAGTTTATTTGCTGACTTGTTTCAGGTGCATTGATCGATGTGTTGTGTCCGTACGCATCGCACAGTACTGATTCATTGTTGTTTTTACAGCTGCTGGAATCGAGACAAAGTGTGCTGGCTGATGACGAGGTGGAACTCTGGAAATCCGCCACCGTGGAGCTCACGTCGGACGGAGGGGACGGCGTTGTTGGCGGGGTCTCGGGGTGGATTGTACGGTCGCCACACGCACACGAGCCGCCTGCACAACAGACCTGCCTCGGAAAACACGGCGCCAGTGACGGTCTACAACCCCGAGGAGGCAAACGGACAGTTTACTGAGCTGTAGTTTTTAAACCGCCGTTACCCAAGTGTGGGCAGATCCTCACTTTGTATGTAGTTGTTGTTTGTGTGTTGTTAATAAAGCTCTTTCTTTGCATAAACATGTGGCAAATGTTCATTTTCTCTATAAATTCATTGATGTCCTGGTTGGTATCCTAATAATAGTGTAGTAGCCTACATAGGATAACCATGAAATGAATATACAGCATAATATGAATATATAAATAAAATGAGGCGGGTGACCAATAGCGACAGATCTGCCAACCAATCACGAGTGATTGAAAGTTGTGGTTTCATCCAATGATGAACAAGGAAACTCAAGCCTGGTCTGCCCACGTGTGGTTTTGCTGCCAATCACGAGTGATTTTATTTGTTAGTAAGTTGTGGTTTCCTCCAATAAGGAGTAAGGATGTTCAAGCCCGCTCGGCTCGGCCACCCGCGGTTTCGCTGCATTCATATGCTAATTCGGGCCATTCGCACCTCCGCCAGCTCTCCGCCTACGTCATGGTTCGTTTCCGACAATTTGTGGCACAGACAAACGCGACGTGCGCGGGTTGCAAATTGTCGGAAATTAGAGAGATTTCCGGGCGTTTACGGGGACGAAAATCTCACTTTTCATGCAGTGAGAGAAATGAAAAAGCTTACGGCACCTGGGGTCTCAGGCGGTCTTCCATCCAAGTACTAACCAGGCCCTACTTTAGCTTCTGCAATCAGACGAGATCAGGCGGAGCCAGAAAGGTATGGCCGTCTGCAAATTTTGGGATTCTTCCTAATCCTTTAAAATTTAAAAATTATTTTTATTTAACCAGGTAAAAGTCCGATTGAGATCGAGATCTCATTTTCAAGGGCGACCTGGCCAAGAGGGCAGCAGCACACGTCGTTAAAAAACAGCCATAAAATACATATAGATGACATGAGTAAAACCACAATACAAATTAAGTTAAAAACTAAAATACAAAGAAAAAATGGTCAAAAGCAGAGGCACCGTTCAATTGATTTTTGTTGTCTGTCCATTTGGAGACGTCGGAAAACATTAAAAGATACAAGTTGAGGCAATTTCAGTTCAGCCTTGAGATTGTTCCATGTTGATGGGGCGGCAAAACTGAATGCTTTTTTCCCCAATTCAGTCCGCACTCGTGGAATGTACAAGCAGTAAATGTCGCTGGACCTTAAAGCGTACCGGTTTTCTGCTCCACGGAGGAGTGAACATAGATAAGATGGGACCATACCAAGGAGAGCCTTATAGATCAAGGACAACCAGTGAGTTTCTCTCCGAGTGCTCAAAGATGGCCACCCAGACCTCATATAAAGCTGACAAGTGATGAGTGAGGCGACCACAGCCAGTGACAAAAACCTCAGTGCACTGCGATATACAGGGTCCAGAGCTGCTAGGATTTTGGACGAAGCACATATATACAGCACATCTCCATAGTCAACTAACGGTAAAAAAGTTGACGACACAAGCAGTTTACGCGCTCTCAAAGAGAAACACAAACGATTTCTGTAAAAGAAGCCAAGCCTTAGTCTTAGTTTTTTTTTACCAGGTTTTCAATATGTGATTTAAAAGAGAGCTCCCTATCTAAAAGAACACCTTAGTATTTATAATTGGTGACAATCTCTATTGGGTTGCCTTGGGCAGTTTTTAGAGAAGATACATTATCATTTGAGTAAGGAGCTTTTGAAAACACCATCATTTTTGATTTGTTGGCATTTAAAACCAACTTGAGGTTTTGTAAGCGGTCCTGTACGGCGTTAAAAGCAGATTGTAACAACTCAAATGCAAGCACATTCGTGGACGCACAACAATAAATAACAGTGTCGTCAGCATAAAAATGATAGGCAGCATTTGATACATTTACACAAAGATCATTTATATAAATAGAAAATAAAATAGGTCCTAGGACCGAGCCCTGAGGCACACCTTTAGTGATCTCAAGTGAGGATGATGTGGCATTGGCTAACTGGACTGACTGAGTCCTGTTAGACAGGTAATCAGCAAACTAGGTGGATGCCTGTTAGAAATGCAGATTTCTTCAAGATACTGATCAATATCTTGTGATCAATCGTGTCAAAAGCTTAGAGAGATTGATAAAAAGGACAACACATACTTTAAGTGCTTCATATATATCATTTAAAACTTTCAGGGCGGCGGTGACTGTACTGTGTTGCTTCCTAAAGCCAGCTAATTATTTTTTCCAATATTTTTGCAACAATGCATAACTTCGAAATAGGTCTGTAGTTATTTACATCAGATGGGTCAGCCCCTTTTAACAGGGGAAGGATAAAAGCGGATTTCCAATGTTTTGTAAGTATATTAGTGCTGAGACTGAGATTGAAAATGTGAGTCAAGGGTTCAGCTATATGATTTGCAGCCAACTTCAAGAAGATGGGGTCCAATTGATCAGGACCAGCTGCTTTTTTAACATCCAAGCTGGACAAGGCTTTCCACACCTCAGATGTGGACACAGATTCAAAATAAAATACATTCTGAGTGGGGCTATTTACAGCCTCATCCTTAGACTCCTTTCCCATGTCAGAATGTAATTGATTAGGGTTTTCCTTATCAAATAAATGACCCACAGAGACAAAGTGCTCGTTGAAGAAATTTAGCATTGACAAGTTGTCAGTCAAATTGACAGAGCCATGCACCAAGAGATTTTATAGTTCCTTTTGCTAAGCAGCACCAGATGTCAACTTTACCACCTTCCAAAATTTCTTTGGCTCATTAGATAGAACTCAGCTTGTGCCTTCTTAATCGTGGACGTGCATTTGTTACGCAGCTCACGGAAGTGATGCCAGTCGTTGTCGAATTAGTTTTCCGAGCTCTAGCCCATGCAGCATCTCTGTCTTTTAAAAGATTTCCAATTTCTTGATGAAACCAGGGATTATTTCGCCCTTTCACCCTGAATTTACGAAAGGGAGCTGTGGTGGAGGGGCGTGGTTAGCTCCGCTGCGGAGGGGAGAGCGGGGGAGTGGTTCAGGGGACGGTGAGGAGTAAGCAGGTGTGAATAATCTGCACTGATTGTCTCCTACAAAATCTGTGAGCAGGATCCAGGTCGGGGGAACGTGAGCCGAGCAGAGTTGAGCGGAGCCCGAGAGCAGAACACGAGAGCTGAGCGGAGCCGGACAGAGCGGAGCCGAGCGCGCACGACGAGCGACCTCATTCCTGCTCACTGCCCTCCCCTTTTGAGAATAAAGACTGGTTACTCTCATCGTGTGTCCGTGCGTTTACAGAACCCGCCGGTGGTAGCGCTATCTCGGCTACAGGAGCATGTTTATTTATTAGATTCAGGAAATTATCATGAAAATAACTCCAGGCCATTTCCACATCACCAAATAGGGAGATCCTATTCCATTTACAGTGATACACATCATGAATAAAAGCTTGTTCATGAAACTGTTTAAAATCTTTCTTGTATACAATGCGCGGCGGCTTGGTCTTTGAGCGTTTAGCATCTCTAACCACTGCGATGGTAGAGTGATCACTCAGATCATTCGCAAAGACACCTATATTACTGTACTTATGAGGTACTTTGGTCAGAACAAGATCAAGAAGTGAGGATCTAGCTGGAAATGTTATGTTGGGCCGGGTTGGCCTATCAATGAGCTGAGTTAGATCCAGAGAATCACAGATGCTTTTTAGGCTCTCTGAAGTTGGGGATAACCAGTCATAGTTTAAGTCTCCCGCAAGAACCATTTCACTCGAGTTAAACCCTGCCACATAGTTAGAAAGAGTTGAAAGGGCCTCACTGCAGGCCGACGGGGGTCTATAACAGCACATGATTATAAAAGACTGGCTGTGAGAGAACTCAGGTTTTAAAGCAAGCAATTCCAATTGTTCAGTTAAGGATATAGAGGTGACGGGTGTGGCCTGAAATTTCTTTTTGATGTAATAGGCAACACCTCCTCCCTTCCTTGACCGATCACAACGAAAGACATTGTAACCACTGATATTATATTATATATATCCTTATCAGGAATATTTTTATTCAGCCATGTTTCTGATACAAATAAATCAGTATCGGTTGTCTGTATCCAGATTTTAATTAAGTCGATTTTAGGGAGTAAACTCCTGACATTATGTGGATAATCCCAAATCCAGACCGTGCCCTAAATTCATCAGGTGTATCAATAGTATTTAATTGAGGGCCTGGGTTTGGCTGGATGTTGCCTGATAATAAGAGTAGAAGTAGAATAAAACACTTCACCTCTTAACCACTGATGTTTTAACAGTAGCCTCATTATCTGGTTTGGTGAGATTAATAATTGAGGATTCTGTAGGTCTAAAATTATTTTCCAGAACTGAAAGGCACAACAAACGAACAGGGCAAATGTCAATTAAAACCAGCACATAATGGGACTTCAACATTTGACTGGTCAAGTCAGTAGAAGTCAAGGATGTGGTGGAAGACTTTGCACAGACAATCGTTAAGTAAGAATCAAAGGCTCTGAGTCAAGTATGTCTTTTCTCCGTTTATTTCCTTGCAAGGGAAAAAGGGTCACAACAGCTACGTGGTCAGTAGACTGTCAAGAACCTCCTTTTCTTCCCAACACATCGAGGCAGTTCTTATACCTAAACTTAGATATCGGTGGCGTCAACAGAAACCGTTAACCATCTTGTTGAGTCTCTACAGCCAGGGTACTGGGAACACCTTGTCAATGTGAGACACATCAGTTCTTTGACCGTGTCCTTGCTCTCCCAACATGCTTAAACAAAGGTGGTCATAGACATAACAAACACTTTGTTCAGTCTCTACAGCTATGACGCTGGAAACATCTAATCCAAGTGGGAGACATCAGTTCGTATGTCAGGGCCTTTGTGACCTAAGCACTTGCAACTAATAAACTGGTTATACGAATGAAGCATTTAAAAGGGTCACATATCATTTTCCCATTACAAGGACCAGATGAGCGTCTCTGTCCTGAGTGAACCAAGAGGGAGGCGTGGCACATCGCTGTGTGCACTGCCAGAGTTCTGGAGTACAGGTCCACACGACCAGTGCAAGAATGACAGGAGTAAGGCAAAGAGAAGCTTCATTGTCAAACGGTTCGTAAGTTTGAGGACCCCTAAGAAGACCCTCAGCCGCTGCTCTCCAGGAATGCGCGAGACGCCACACGCGGCTAATGGCAGCGGCTGGCGGCAGATAGAGCTAACGGCTAGTAGCCAGTGATTGTGGTACTGACTATTTCCCAATAGCCAATAAATTACTGCTGTTAGCGCATTCCAGTGAAATTATTGCATTTAGTGGTTGAAACTTCCAAGATATTTGTAAGAAGTCTTTCATCAGGTATAAGCATCGTTGCTCCCAACAAAATTTACTTCCATTATATTTGAATTGATTATTTTCACCCTCTATTGTAATGGGTAAATTAAAGGTGATAGGCACTCACAATTGACAATTATTTACTGCCTACATTTTAGAAGTTCTTATTTGGCATGAAATCTTGATTTACTGTTGTTGGAAAAAATCAAGAGAAAAGGGCTGGTTAGCTCAGATGGTCAGAGTGTGGTGCTAATAACGCCACTGTCACGAACAGGAGACAGGAAACAGCCGTGAGGTGAGTTAGATGGTTTATTGACACTATAATGGAAGCAGACGGAGATATGAGGAATAGGCAGGCAGAAGATCAGGATGGGACGTTAACAGGAGGGTTGTCAGAGTTCCCGGTTACGGACTGGAGGAGAGTCTCTTGGATCAGCCAGTAGGGATTTCAGGAACGTTGCTTGGAGTCTGTGGTGTCCTGTAGAGACGAGACCAGACACTGAGTGAGTGAGGAGGAGCCAAATATAAAGGGAGGTGAGCTTATTAGGTGCAGGTGACGATGATTAGAATTCAGGGGACTGTGAACGAGTGGGAGGAGTGATTGAAGCTGGTGGGATCCTGACAGTACCCCCCTCCTCCGAGGCGGCTCTTGACGCCCAAGAAGAGGGGCGAACACGGCGCCGAGGTCTACCACGACCCCTGGGAGCAGGGCGACCCGGATGGTCGGCGTGAAACTGAGTAAGGAGGGACGGATCCAGGATGTCATTGCGGGGGACCCACGACCGTTCCTCTGGACCATAATCCTCCCAGTCGACCAGGTATTCCACCCGTGGACCTCGACGCCGTGAGTCCATGATGGTGTGGACTCTAAAGATGGGCTCTGGTTCGAATGGAACTGGAGGAGGTCTGTCATCCGGAACGGTTTCTGAGGGAGGAGCAGAGACAGGTTCAATGAAGGGTTTCAACAGTGACACATGAAAAGATGGTGAAATCCTGTATTCTGGAGGAAGAGCCAGCCTGTAGGTTACTTCGTTCAGCTGCTTCTGCACAGGGAACGGACCAGTGTATCGGGGACTTAGCTTACGGCTGGGCAGACGAAGACCCATGTCCCGGGTTGAAAGCCTCACCTTTTGTCCAGGCTGGTACTGTGGAGGGTCAGCACGGCGACGATCCGCTTGGTCTTTGTGCCTTCGCACTGCCTGCTGGAGGTGCACCTGAGCCAAATCCCATGCCCTTTTGCTCTGATGGAACCAGTAATCGACAGCCGGGACCTCTGCGGGATCACCGGACCACGGAAAGAGTGGAGGTTGATAACCCAGGACACACTGAAAGGGGGTGAGCCCTGTGGTAGACCGCTGAAGGGAGTTCTGGGCGTACTCTGCCCAGGGGAGGAACTGGCTCCAGCTGTCCTGGTGCTGGTGGCAGTAGGTTCGGAGATAGCGACCAATCTCCTGAATCTTCCACTCAGTCTGACCGTTTGTCTGGGGGTGGTATCCGGAAGATAGGCTGACAGTGACCCAGAGGAGTTTAAAGAACGCCCGCCAAACCCTAGAGATGAACTGAGGACCTCTGTCCGACACAATGTCCTCAGGGATGCCGAAGTTTCGGAAGACGTGATTAAAAAGGGCCTCCGCGGCCTCAAGTGCAGTGGGAAGCCTCTGCAAGGGGCTCAGTTTGCAAGCCTTTGAAAAGCGATCCACAACGACGAGGACACAAGTGTGGTTACTGGATCTGGGAAGGTCCGTCATGAAGTCAATTCCAATGTGGGACCACGGTTGTTGTGGGATTGGAAGTGGCACAAGCTTGCCCTCCGGAAGTCCCCTCGGGGTGTTGGAGATGGCGCAGACCGAGCATACCCGAACGAACCGGGAAACATCCTGCGCGATGGACGGCCACCAATACCGATTTCTGAGGAGCGAGAGGGTACGCCTGCTACCTGGATGTCCGGAGCTTGAACACCCCCTATTATTTTTCTTCTTTCATCCTTTCAGCCTCCCATCTCTGTTTTTCTTTCTCAAAGAAAGCAGACCCCTGGAACCCTCTCCCTGTCATTTCCTTGTCTATGCCCTGGTTTTTATATAGTGAAAAGACTTTAGCGGGGCAGGAAATGTACTTCCCTGTTACTCCAGGGAACCCAGTGTGAATGTGACGACTGTTTGGGCCGTGCTTCAGTTCTATCTTACAACTCACACTTGCGACCTGTGGACTGGGAATCAGTTCTCTTCCTCTTCTGATGTCCTTTCTCTGCCACCTTTTCCTGTGTGGCATCCAGTTCTAGCTGAAAGAACTTTGTCTCAGCAAAATCTACAAACGGCATTTTGGGGTTTGTCAGACCTTCAGCACCATAAGTTTTAAAAACTTAAGTGGAGCAGTAGAAATATCGGACCGGGCCCTGCTGGTAGAAGAAATGGATTGAAGAACCATTCACAGCATGGTACGTGAGCACCAATGTTTTGAACTGGATGCGGGCGGCCACCGGTAGCCAGTGAAGAGGGTGGAGGAATGGAGCAGTGTGGGAGAACTTAGGAAGATTAAAGACCAGTCGAGCTGCTGCATTCTGAATGAGCTGCAGAGGTCGAATGGCGGTGGCAGGGAGACCTGCCAGGAGGGAGTTGCAGTAGTCCAGGCGGGAGATGACAAGAGCCTGAATCAGTACCTGGGCGGCCTTTTGAGTGAGAGGGGGACGTATTCTCCTGATGTTGTAGAGCGTGTATCTACAGGATCGTGTTGTTGCAGTAATGTTGGGAGTCAGGGAGAGTTGGCTGTCGAGTGTGACGCCGAGGTTCCTAGCGGTCAAAGTGGGCGTTAGCAAGCAGTTTCCAAAGTTGACCGTCAGGTCCTGGGTCGGAGAATCTTTTCCCGGTAAGAGAAGTAGTTCAGTCTTTTTGGGGTTGATTTTCAGATGGTGGGCGGACATCCACTGAGAGATGTCAGTTAGACAGGCAGAGATCCGTGCCGCCACCTAGGTGTCCGAGTGAGGGAAGGAGAGAATTAGTTGGGTGTCATCGGCATAGCTGTGGTAGGAGAAGCCATGCGAGCAAATGACAGCGCCGAGAGAGTTGTTGTTGAGCGAGAAGAGGAGGGGACCCAGGACGGAACCCTGAGGAACTCCAGTAGTAAGAGGACATGGTTCCGACACAGATCCTCGCCAGGTTACCCGGTAGGTGCGGCTGTCAAGGTAGGACGAGAGAGGGGAGAGAGCAGAGCCTGAGACACCAAGTTCCTGAACCGAAAAAATAAGGATCTGGTGGTTGACTGTGTCATATGCAGCAGAGAGGTCCAGAAGGAAGAGGACAGAGAGGCAGGTCTAGCAGTGTGGAGTTGCTCTGAGACAGCAAGGAGAGCCGTCTCTGTGGAATGGCCTGCCTTGAAGCCTGACTGGTGGGGGTCAAGGAGGTTGTTACGGTGGAGATAGGAGGAGAGTTGGTTAAAGATTGCACATTCAAGAGTTTTGGACAAAAAGGGATGAAGAGAGACCGGTCTGTAGTTTTCTTCAGAAGGGTTGAGGGTAGGTTTCTTCAGGAAGAAGGTCAGGTGCGATAGATTGTAGAAGATGTGATGGAATGGGGTCAAGAGGGCAGGTGGTCGGATGGGCAGAGGTTACTAGGGTAAGAATTTGGTTAGGAGACAGGGGGGTGAAAGAGGAAAGTGAGGGCGATAGAGGTGAAGCCAGTGGGACGCAAGAAGTAGGATGTGGGTTTGAGAAAGAGGAGCATATGTCAGCTATTTTCAGAGAGTAGAGAGTCTAGAGAGGAGGAAAGAGTTGAGAGGACTCTCTGCAGCAGCGTTCGGATGCAAGAGTGAGAAGGAGTCAGTAGGGAAAGCTGATAGAATAGAGGAGGCCAGAAGGCCATTTTCAGGGAAGTTGGAGAGGAGAATGTCCAGTTCTTTCAAGAAATGACCATAGGAGCCTGGCGGACGGTAAAGGACAACAATGGTTAATTGCACCGGGTGAGTAACTGTTACAGCATGGGATTCGAAAGCCAGTGGCGTGGACGGTGGAAGAGGGTAAATAGAAAAGCTCCATTTGGGTGAAATGACTAGACCTGTGCCACTACCCCTACCAGTGGGCCTGAGTGTATGGCTGAAGGAGAAGGCGGAGCAGAGAGCTACTGGGGTGGATGTGTTCTCAGGTGTGATCCAGGTCTCGGTGAGAGCGAGGATGTCAAGCGACTGCTGGATAGGGAAGCCGGAGATGAAGTCTGCCTTGCAAGTAGCTGACCGGCAGTTCCAGAGGCCTCCTGTGTAGAGGTGCTGGACGTGTGTGGAGCGGGTGGGATTGGTGAGAGGAGAGCGGATCTAGCCCGAGGCCTGTAGTATCTGCGGGAAGAGATTCGAACAGGTACAGGTAAAGGGGTCAAACACATTATTGAAAATAGCAGAAGGAGGCGCCGCATTCAGCCGCCCCGAAGACTCCCACGAAAGACTCCCTGGTCTTTGTCCTGCTCGTCTTCGTGCTGCGAGATTATGCTAACGCATCACTCAACCTGTAGTTACAGTAAGTACTTCCTCGTTAGTGGAAGTCAGCGACGGCAGCCCTGACCACTCCCCCGTCGTTTAGGAGACAAAAGGTTGATTGCCCTCGACAGAAACACCTCAAATTGCAAAACACCAATTGGTTGACACCCTAAATCAGTGAACAATCCCCATGTGGTGTTTTGACAAACAGAGTTTAAGGATTCAAGTCTTATTTGATTCAGAAGAGAAGGCAAAACAGACTTAGATCAGATCAAACCCAGCAGAGTTAGGAGGGCACACTGGCAGTTAACTTAATAGTACAGTCTAGGACACCAACTGGCACTAAAAAAGTGAGCTTAAGCTCACTTAAGAGCTTAAAAGCTTAAGCAAACTAGCAACCAAGATAACTTCAAACAGATATAACTGGCAGTAAAACGGCAAGAACTAAAGCAAATCAGCAATCAAATTAACTTAAGCCACTAGAATCAACAACAAATTTAGCAGACTAGCTTGGTTTAAAGTCCCAGCTGATCCAGTTCCACAGGAGGAGGCAACCATCACCCTTTTTAACGCATTGAGACTCAGGGGTTACTCGAGGCGCTTCCTTAGAACGATCAAGGTGGAGGTTGCCGAATCCTTCAGGAGCGGCAGCAGCAACCTACGACCATCAACCCAGTCCCTCGTCCCTTTTAACATAGAACAGTTGCACACACAACTTTTTTAAATACTATTAAACAGAACTTTCAGGGGACGAGGGGACACTGTCCCGCCCTGGAGGACACTCGAGTGATCTCCGCCTTTCGTCAAAACAAGAACCTCAAAGACATCCTGGTCCACACCAACTTAAACGAGAGAACAGAAAGGAAGCTCTTCGAGATCTGCTTTATTCGTCTCCCCCACATTTTTAACCACCAATCTAGAATCGGTTATAACATTGGGCAGGTCCTGCGACAGGACCTTTAGCAGACGCTTTTATCCAAAGCGACTTACATTACACTTTAAACCCATGGCTTTTTCACATTTTTGCCCGGGGAGCAATTATGACCGTTTATGGCACTCATTCTTAACCCAGTGTTCCCTACGCTTGCATATTTTCTTACCCCCTCCACCTTTTCAGCACTTATTTTATTTATTTACAGATTACAAATTTTCATTTTTAAGATGTGGTGTATTTATATTCATGTATTTTTTTAAGGGAACACCGGTGTTTCACTTCGTCTATCTTTTTCCCATCCCACTTTTATTCTTTATCCTACCAAAACGTCCAGATTCCCCCGTTCCCCCCACCTTTTGTTTGAACTATTTCCTTTAATTTTCTACCGCTCAATTTGTTTTCCCTCTCCTCCTGCCCTGCCATCACTGCCCTGCCATCCCACGGTCCTTTTTAACCTCCATCTAAATCAGGGGTGGGCAATTATTTTTCCCAGGGGGCCAAATGAGAAACTAAGAACTCAATTATGCGTAATATACATTTTATTTCTATATAAAAATCAGAAAATGGCATTCTTTTGACCGCTAGTAAGAGTGTATGTTATTATTTGGCAATTAAAAGGTGAGGTTAGCTTTCAAAAATATAGTTTATAATTTAAACAATGTGAAACATTTGACTCATTTTCAGAATCAACCCGCGGGCCATACAATGCCCAGGTCTGATCTAAAATGATTCAAATTTATTTTACCTCCTTGTTTTATACCTTTTTTGTTTTAGGTTTTTAAACCATCCTTTAATCACAGTCCCCCTTGTGCCAGTACCCCCGTGGCCCTCTTCACCATATAACCTAACCCTTTTTGTTTATTTATTAATATATATTTGTGTGTGTGCATGTATATATTTTTTGGAATAATTGTACCGTTGGACTATACGGTTTTGATTATTGTGACGTCATTATACTGGAGATTGGGACGGGTGTTTATAACCGCTTGATCGACTTATTTCATCTGTGTATCCTACCGTAAATTATGGCACAGGGATTGGTCACGCCCGCCATCTTTGCTACCGCTAAATGGACCGGACTCTCTTTTTCACGACCGTAGGTGTAACACTTGCGCTCAGTATTCCAGTTTTCTGAACAAGTGTTTAGCCTGAAGAAGGATACTATTGTATCTGAAACGTTTCTATTTTTATGACTTCTTCAGTTTGTTGATTTTAGTTTTGCTCGCGATGCTGCTATGATGACGTCCAAGACAACAGGAATGCGTGGCGTCCCATCAACCGGGGATCCCATCAAAGACCGACCGAGCCCCGTCTTTTTGCCCCCCGATTCCAACGGCCTACATACAATTTTAATAACAATGACATTATTTAAGACAATCATCAGAACCAAAAAATGAGGGCGCTCCTGAGAAGCCCAGATCTGATGACCCGCTCTTCACACATGAATGCCGTATTCTGCACAAGATCGCTAAGATGACTCAGCAGCTAGCCACATCAAACCAACCATCCCTACTACAGCTACCCAGGTGCTTATAGATGGAAATGCTAAGAACTGGTAGCACACCACGCTGGTCATCTTACAAGACCATTATGAGGCGGTGATAAAGGGGGAAATCTTGAACCTGTACAGACTTGTAATGTGCGGTCCTTGGGGGAACGTGGAAAGACGAGGAAACAGCGTGGCGTTTTAAAAGGTCTTTATTTCACAGGTCTCTATATTACCTTAACCGACGTGCGTCCGGCTCCAGCTTCTCCGCCAGACTCTGTCTGCAACAGTGACCCAGACCGACCCGGTGAGGCATCCTTTGATGCGCTTGAGACCCGTCGATGCAGTACAGCCGTCAGGTATGCCTCCCACACACACAGTCGGGGCCCAGCCACGCTCAGAACCAGCACCGCTCAACGTAGCAGCATCAGAGCCCCGTGCTGTCGTGGCTCAGGTCCATGCAGAGCCAGCGCAGCCCCTCGGAGCAGCGGTAACGCCCGTGACAGCTGCCACTCAAACTGTGGGGGCCCAAGTCCACTCAGAACCGAGGGGCGCAGAATTGATCGTGGTGACGCCCCTTCTCCTGCGGCATCACCTCGGGCCCCCAGCACTCCGCCAGTGACCAAACGACCCTATGAAAGACACAGGAGTGGAGTCTCCATGTGACCAAATAATCATAGGAGATTCAAACGTCTGCAAACCCCCAGCCCACGACTACGAGCATCTCCAGATTGATGCTTTTCCAGGGGCCACGTTCAGGAATGCTGAACTCCTGATGGAGAAGACCACCTGTGAGGTAACTGTGGAAAAGGTCATTTTGGATTTGGGATTAATAACTGGGTCCAAAAGACCCGCGAGACTGACACTTTGTCAACATAATTGAAAAGGACTCCAAATCCCAGACAATTCGATTTTAATTACTATTGATATAGACAGTCTTTATACAAACATTGACATAAAAGAAGGCATACAGGCCGTGAAGAATGCAGAATCACCCCAACCAAAAGAGACCAGATAAAAAGCTCCTACAGGTACTGGAATTAAATTTGACCCAAAATGATTTTGAATTTAATGGGGAATTCTTCCTTCAAATCAAAGGGACAGCAATGGGGAAGAAGTTTGCTCCTGCATATGCAAATAGTTTTATGGCTGAGTGGGAGGACACAGTCCTGAAAAAAAACACTATTATTACAGATATTTGGACGACATCTGGCCTCACTCTAGAGACGGTTTTGAGACCTGATAATCAAAAGTTATTTTCATGGGCTTAGTTGGGGGTTTGCTGTCTTGTCTTGATTGAAGAGTTAGGTAAGGGGGTAAGCAGGATCTGCCAAGCAGGCAGACACGAGTCTGACAGGATGGGGAGTCAGTTTATGTCCTGGCTGAGGAATGTAAGGTCTGCGGGTCAACTAGAAGATTTACCAGCCAAAGGGGGGTTAGAGACACACCAACACTATTCAACATACACACTCTGTTTACGATGTTTACGTTAAGTCAGGAGTCTGGACATTGGAAGTGACCGGATCTTAGATGCGGGAGGTGGAAGGTCCTCCTCTACGCCAGTTTAGGGCCAATAGAAATCTTTCCTTCTCTGTCTTTCAAGGGTTATAAAACATGATGTTCTTGCTGATGTTAGTTAGTTGTTCTTCTGGCCTGTGTGCTGCCTGAACTGCTCCTGCCTTTGCAAACGCAGCGCTGATACTTGACCTGTGATCTGACAAATACATTTTCCAGAACGAGAGAAGTTATTCGGCTGAATTTTTGATAACCCCGACCAGGCTCCAAATCTTGAACACGTATTCTTACAGACCTTTCTGTGCATCCTCAACAATCATAACCCATCAGTCAAGATTAAATCAGAGCAATTCGCCTCTGTTGACTTTTTGGACACCACTACATTTAAAAGTAACACATTTAATCAAACCCACACACTAAAGTTTTTTAAGGAGACGGACACACACGCTCTGCTCTTTAAGACAAGCTTTCACCCTAAACACACACATGCAGGCTTAATCAAGTCACAATTGTTGAGGTTTCACAGCACATGCAGCAGAGAGGAGGACTTTCATGCAGCAGTCAAGGTGCTTTTTCACGCTCACTGGTGGGCCGCAAAGGTACTGCAGGTGGGCCGCGAGAGGTCATTTACAACTAGAAAATGCATTCCCTGCTGAAAATGCGTTGGAATGCAAATGGAAGCAATTATTTAAAATAGCTGAAATTACAGAAAGTTGAAGTGAATTTGAATACATTTGCTGAAAATACAGATTTGGGAGAAGCTGCATGGAATTTCAATAGATTTGCTGAAAAAGCAGAAATGAAAACAGCTGAAATAAATGTGAAATATTGTAAAAAATACAGAAATTAATATTAAAACATTGCTGTTAATACAGGCATAAGAAAAGCTGAAATTATTTTAAAGACCTGCTGAAAATACAGAAAGTGGGAAAGCTACATTTCAATAGAATTTCAAAAAAATAAATATAAATAACAAAAGCTGAGATGAATAAAAATAGGTTTTAAATGGTTTGTAGTAATATTAGTAGTGTATTAGTTATAGTTGTAATTGTGGTAGTAGTAGTACTAGCAGTAGAAGTCGGTTTAGTATCAATAGCAGTAGAAACAGCTGGAATACTAATACTATTAGCCATAGTAGTAATTGTAATAACATTAGTAGTAGTTGTAGTATTAATAGCAGTAGAAATACTAGTAGTATGGTAGAAGTATCAGTTGTAGTACTAGAAGTACTAGTAATATTTGTAGTGGTTGTAGTAGTATTTGGAAGAGCAATACGTATTTCAACAAACCACTTCATTCTGAGCTTCATGGTTAAGGTACAGATAATCATTGAGGCTTTTATTTTGTAATTAGAAAATGCATTTCCTGCTGAAAATGTGTTAGAATTCAAAAAGATGAAAGCTGAAATGAATATTTAAAAATAGCTGAAGATACAGAAAGTTGAAGGGAATTGGAATACATCTGCTGAAAAGCTGAAAATAATTGCTGAAAATACAGAAATGGGAGAAGCTGAAGAGAAAAGAAGACAGAAATAATAAGCTAAAATTCATTTAAAAAACCCGAAATGTACCAGCAAGCCAAAAAACTGAAATGAATTTAAAAAATGCTCATGGTATAGAAATGATAAAGTACCAGCAAGCTCAAAGATTAAATTAATTGAAATTTCCAATGGCTTTGCTGAAAAAGTGTTAATGCCAAGAAGTCAAGACCAGCACTCCACTAACCAGCACCAAGGAAACATAATATTTGAATTTCAAAAGTGGCAGTGTGGAAGATGAACTGCAGCATTTAACAAAGCTAAGAGCTGAAATACAACACAAAAGCAGCCGAAGGCTGCACTGTTAAACTGTAGAAGTACTTGAAGAAGTGAAACTGAACTGAAATCTAGCATCAGAATCAGCAGAAATAGCATTCAGGAGTAATATTAGCATTATTAGTATCAAGGGCTGCAGTAGTAGCAGTCGCAGTAGCAGCATTTGTTTATCAATAGTAACTGTAGCAGCAGCAGGTGTAGTCGTGAAAATCAGTAGTAGTCTCAGTGTTGTATCGAGTATAAAGCAGACAGTGACCTCATTGCAAACATTTTATTTGTTTACATTTAGAATACAATTTTGTGAATAAATATTAAAAAAATAATTAAAACAGTAATTAGTATTAGCATGTCAAGACTAACATACAGAACAGCCTAATATATTGCTCATGCAAAAATATAAATCACTCGATTTTATTGAGGAAAAACAATAGCAGTTATAAAAATGTCAATAAAGATTCTCTGTACACGTGGAAATGAAAACTGCCAAAGTAAAAATGGTTTTCTCTTTGTATATTTAATTTTTCAAGTGAGGATGACTTATTAATCTGGAATAGGTTACAGTTAAATTGATTCATCATAATTTAAGTGCTCTCAAGTGAATTAAAAACAAAGAATTGGAAATAAAAAAAAGGAAATTTATCAACACAGTTTTGTTAACTGGAGACGATGCCCCGGCCCCCGCGAAGCGCATGTTCTCTCACCCTCCGCATCGCCTCGCCTCGATGCAGCGTCCGGTCACGGCGCCGTGGCTGGAGCAGTGGCTCGCGGTGGGATACCTGGTTGATCCTGCCAGTAGCATATGCTTGTCTCAAAGATTAAGCCATGCAAGTGTAAGTACACACGGACTGTACAGTGAAACTGCGAATGGCTCATTAAATCAGTTATGGTCCCTTTGATCGCTCTCACGTTACTCGAATAACTGTGGCAATTCTAGAGCTAATACATGCAAACGAGCGCTGACCCTCCGGGGATGCGTGCATTTATCAGATCCAAAACCCAAGCAGCAAACCCCGGCCCGACTGAAGATGCCCATCCGCCAAAAATACATCGCATGGAGGAAAGTCCAACACCAACACCTCGCAGGGATCCAAGCAGCAGATGAGGAGGCTCCACTACGCCCGGATGCAGGCCCTCTACGCAAGGAGGCGCTCTGAAGCAGCGAAGACCGCCATCGAGTGCACGTGGGATAAGCAATGTGCCGAAGTTCGCACCTGATGAAATTATCTCTTACTGGAGAGGAATTCTAGAGGGCCCTAAAGTTGAGGACGGGAGGTGCCCTAACAGGCGTCACCCAATCATCCGAGAGGCAGTGGCACCAGTAACTGAGCTTGGGGCCACTGCCCTCCTGAAGGAGCTACCACTATCTGCCCCCGGGCCCGACGGAATCTCCAACGCGGAATTGAAGCTGAAGGATCCCGGAGGACATTGCCACCCTGCTTAATGCGGTGCTCTACATGGGGAGGCCCCCTAGCACGTTCCCGGAGAGCAGATCAATCTTGTTGTCAAAGAATGATAACCCTGCGAACCCTGGAGAATATCGCCCCATCTCAGTCAGCAATGCCTACTGCCGCCTATTCCATCGGCTCATGGCCCAAAGACTCGGCTGCCATTACACCAGTCGCAAAAGGCGTTTAGGAAAGTTGCCGGAACTGCTGCCAACTTGGCGATCCTGCAGACGGTTATGAGGGAGGCTAAAAGGAGGGTCCAAGGCCTATACCTTGCCTTCATCGACCCAAGAAAGGCTTTTGACAGTGTCGCCCACCTCCTAAGGGTGGCACTGGAGGCCCCACTTCTGCGAATACCTAAAGGCTTACTATGCCCAAGGCTCTACAATATTGTATGGTGCCAAGATACAACTGGTGAATGGAGTGTGGCAGGGGGACCCCTTGTCCCCAGTGCTATTCAATCTGATTGTGCGCGAAGCCCTGGTAAGGGCGGAGGGCACTGGTGTTGGCTTCTGAATGTGCTCAGGGTACCTTCTGCAGACCATGGCCTTCGCAGACGACCTGGTCCTGTTCGCCTCTAGCAAAAGGGGCCTACAAACCTCCACGGACGAGGTCCTAGCCTGGCTGGCCACAGCTGGCCTGAAAGCTAACCCAGGGAAGTGCGCGACATTGGCCATGATAGCTGATGGGAGGAATAACAGGACACTGGTCGACGAGAGGCCATGCCTGCAGATTGATGGCGAGGACGTCCCTGGTATGAAGCCAAGCCACCTTTGCAAGTACCTGGCCGTCAAGGTCAGCGCAGCAGGAAAGGTCCAGACGCCAGAGGCTCGTATACGTCTCATGCTGGCAAACCTCCGGAGGGCGCCGCTTAAGCCGCAACAGCGCATTCACATCTTGAAGAACCACTTGATCCCGAAGGTAGCCCATCAGTTAGTGCTGCAGAGGGTAACTGCCAAATTACTGCTCGGACTGGACCGCATCGTGCGCGGGGAACTTCGGGGTGCGCTGAGGCTCCCAAAGGATACGCCCCTCGGGTACATGTATGCCCACCCCGCCGATGGAGGTCTAGGAACCCTGTGCCTACGCACGCTAATCCCAAGGCTCAGAGCGGCCCGAAAGGGCAAACTAGCCCAGTCTCAGGATGAAGACATACAAGCACTGTCGGGCCACCCGGACTTCCAATTCCTGGCACGGAGTGATCTCTCTAGATACCAGCATACGCTGATTAAGAACAAGGCAGACGAGAGACGGTTCTGGAAGGGCAGACTTTTAGACAGCCGGGATGGAGCAGGCCTAAGAAACATCGGCGAGGTGCCTGCTGCCAACCAATGGGTCACAGATGGGACCCGACTGATGTCCGGAGTCAACTACATAAAGGCCCTGAAGATCCGGGGAAACCTCTGGCACACCGGTGCTAGGGGATCCCGAGGAAGACCGCAGGAAACCCCCATGTGTGATGCCGGATGAAATGCCCGCGAGACGCTGGGCCACCAAGTGCAAAGCTGCACGAGGTCCCACGACGAGCGTTTCAAAAAGCATGACTGGGTCCACAAATGCTGCCTTAGGAAAGGAGCAAAGTGCCTGGTCGAGCCGTGGATCCCAACCATCGAGGGCCTGAGGAAACCTGACCTGTTAGTCAACACGGACCAACAAGTGATCGTCCTCGACACCACCATCGTGCCGGACGCATGCATTACTACCATGGCGGCCGCATACAAGCAAAAGCCTGACTATTATGATAAGGAAGACCTCAGGGCCTGGGTAGGAGGTCGTTGGAGCACGAACCCCTCTGATGTACGTTTTGGAGCGGTGGTCCCTGTCTAATACGATTACCAGGAGCTCCATGTCAGAAGCAACTGTAGCTCTTGGGAAGAGCCTTGAGTTGGGGATGGAATGATCGGACGATCGAGCCTGCCTCCGTGCAAAGTTTGAAGCGTGATTCCTTAAATGTCAATCCGGTTTTGGTGCACTGTTTTGGGATCTCTATTCTCAAATGTCCCTGTCTAATATGAGTTCCAGGAGCTCCATGTCAGCAGCAAGCGTGGCTCTTGGGCAGAGCCTTGGGTTGGGGATGGAACGATCGGACGTTCGCGGCTGCCTCCCGGCAAAGTTTGAAACGGCAAATCATCCCAATGGAATCCGACGAGGGTGCATCGTTTTGGGGTAAGTCCAGCAACAGAAGTGGTTCGTGGAGGTAAGCAAAGAGCTGTGTCCCTAAGCCGGGTTAGAGCCAGTTGTTAACTCAAGGTTAGGACACAAGCTTTGTAGGATTTGTTTTCCTATTAAATCTTTTGACAAGGCTCTTTGCACCAAGTCATGTTTTAGCAGCTGAAGATGACACACTTGATGGATTTCACAGTCTTTAACACTGGGCAGTCTCAGAAGAGTTTAGGTTATCCTAAGGATCGGTGTACACATGTGAAAAACCTTGAATAGACCTACCAGCTGAAACCCCATACTAATGACTCATTGGGATACAAATATGTCATTTCTTCAAGGTTAATTTGTTCGTATGCACGAGGCAATCAAACCGACTTTGACTAAGATTTTCATCCTTAATTTTCTCATATATCTGTTTTCTCATAAACTGACTGAAAAGGGACGGATGACATAAATAAATACAATCAACTAAAAAAATGGGACAAATCAAATACAGTAGAGATGAAACAAACAAAATAGACAGGTGTCCTGTAGTAATACTGTTCATGAGTTAGTAGTGTATGCTTTGAAGACCTGTAACATTATGACCTTTGACCTGTGCAGTGGCTGTAGATCCACTGCTCCAGTCATCACGTCAGGATAGTGTTACTATAGCTACATGGAGGAGGAGAGGCCTTAAAGACAGAAACAGGAGAAAATGTATTCATGTAGTTAAAAATGTAAATAGCACATTCAAGTAGTAAGACCACCAGGGGATTGTTTTGTTGTGGTCAGAGATATATTTAAAAAAATATCTAATAACAATTGTTACCATTTACAGCTGGTTTAGGGATGAGCTTGAAGCTGCATAAAGGTGGGGCTGTCACTGGGACAGTGATGACTGACGGATGACTCTTCCTTGCAGTCACACACCTGATCCTGACAAAAATAAAACAGGAAGTTATTGTTAGAAACTAAACTTTCTAAAAAGGTCTATAATTCACAGTAATGAAATACCTTGAACTCTGCTGCAGAGCAGATCAACATATACGTCCAGTGCAACTGAATACGCTGCGTGATGTTGAGCTTCTTTTATATGTTCAGCCCTCTCTGCAGTCCTGAGTGTCTTCACTGTGAAGTGGAGAAATCACAGAGGAGGAAGACCTGAAGGAAGAAGTGGATATAACATTAGAATGTTATACTGGATGTACAATTAGTGTTATTAAGAACATTGCATTCATACAAAATGAATACGTGAATGAACAAAATTAAAACAAAACATTAGAAATCACATATGAAATAAGAAAACAATACCTTATCATCTGTTGTGAAGAAACCTCAACACTGGCAGGGAGAACACACATCTCTGTGGTCCAGCAAGTGTCCACTGATGATGAACAGTTAACACGGTGCTTCAACATCTGCTCTGCTGCTGCAGTGGTGGTAGGATGTCCTGGTCGGTATGAGCTGAGCCAGACAGGAAGTGAGGCAAATACAGGCAGGTGTTTTCTCGTCCTTTGCTTTGAAGAATGACGGGGACAGGCAGGAAGTCAAATGTGTCCCTATGAGGTCTAACTGTGATGGGTCCAAGGTTGATTGACAGTTCAGTTGGTGCTGCAGTCTTTGGCATGTCTTAGATGCTGTGAGCTGATCCTCACAGTGCAGAAGGAGGTGAGGCCAAGACTGGAAGGTGTTTTTACAGAGGACAAGGGAGGACTGTGTCTCCTGTCCATCAGAAAGGAAACTTAACACTACGGAGAACACATGATAATTCAAATTAAATTAATGGGGATGGAAGTGTGGGGTTTCAGCTGGTAGTTACATCAGAAAGTATGTGTTACATCTAGAACACATACTTTCTGATGAGCGTCTGCTACACTAAATGTCAGCAGCTGTGTACAATGCATTTTACATTGTATACAGCTGCTGAAAGAGTTTTGGCCTGTGCATTTATCAACCCTGAACCAAACCCACCCTGATAAATGCACAGGCCAAAGTGTTAGAAATGTTGTTAAAAATAACATGGTTACCTGGAAAACTATATGACAAATAATATTATCCAATACTGTGAAAACTAAAATTAGACCATTCTACAATCTTATTACAGTGCAACAACTAGTTTGACCAGATGATTCAGTTTTCTTTACATTGATGATTACATAATCCCAGACTAACAACAATGTGGTATTGTTAAAAAAAAAAAAAAGTATATGATTCTCAGTAGATTTTGGTCTTACCTGACATGACAAGACCTGTTGGAGGAATGTAGACAGAAAACATAATTATGACTGTTGAAGTGAATATTTTTACTGTACCAGAATGAAGGCCCTGCTTTGGTGGAGAGATGTAAATGGCTGCACAGAGGATCCCCCTCCCCTGGGTAACTGGAATAAAATCACTGTATATACAATAAAATAAAGGTTAAGTACATTATTTTATTTTTTTAAAACTCAGCTGATACCTTCGTGGACTGTTAGATGACATGACACAGTAAACAGGGTTGTGATAACTGTAATAGGTTCTCATCACACCAGAGTGGAGACAGCGTTGTGGTTGAGAGATGAAAATGAGGTCCAGCAGTGTGTTCTTATTAGTGGTTGCATTAGTGATGACTTGTGCAAATCCTCTGGACTGGAAGAGCTCAAGGATTGGCTTACCAGTGTTGGAGAAGAGATTCTCGTTGAAATCACCACAGACAATGATGGGCTGACACTCCATGATCTCCAATGAGTCCAGCAGGCTCCCCAGGTTGGACAGGAATGATCTCACACTGTACTCTGGAGGTCTGTACACAGCTGCAATCAGGGCTCTCACTGGGGCTTCTACCTTCAGAGCCACAAACTCAAGATCGGTCACATTATGTACGTACTGTTTCTCACGCACCTGAATGTGGCTTTTCACATAAACAGTAACTCCACCACCACCTCTGTTGGCTATTTGTGGAACATTTGTGTAGGACAGGTGTCTATTGCGTTTGAACATGTTGTAGCCCTCTAAATGGAGACTCTCTGCAACAAAGGAGCCTTGAAGGTGAGTTTCTGTGAGACACAAAACATCTGCAAGACACATTTCATGATGGTTCCTGATGTCATTGATGTGCGCTGGCAAACCTTCCGTGTTATGGTGAACAATGGTCAGTGTCACGTCTGCTCGAGGTCTCTTTGATACGAAGAAGAGGCATCATGTCGTCCAATTTGACTTGTCTCATGGTCTCGAGGGCTCCAGTGATTCCTGGGTTGGCATAGATTTTACTCTCATCCAGATCCAGCATGTGCAGTCCACTGAGAGAGGTCACTCTACTGATAGCTACGTAAGCCATGCCAGGTTCAAAAATGTGTTTCAGTGACACTAAAGCTGATGTCCTTGTCATACCCTGGACCTTGTGTATCGTGCAGGCAAAGGCAAGTTTAACAGGAAACTGTCTGCGCACCACTCCTTTCTGTTTCAGATTGTCCTCTGCTCTCTCTATGTACACCACATCATCAGGGCCGCCCGGTGCTCTATTACAGTAATTCCTTCCAGCAGTTTGATCATCCATCTTGAGCCTGAGCATAGTGACATGTGCAACACAACTCTGTTCTGAGGTTATTACCCTGACTAGTGTAGCAAACGATCCATTCACCAATCCCTGAGACACGTCTATGTTTCTGATGAGCATGACTCGAGCACCTTCAGCTACGTTTAGTGTGTCTGGTAACTCATTTCTGTTTCCTTTGTATGGTTGGGCTTGTCGAAGCCATTCTTCCAGTTCGTGGGTCCTTCTTGTAGTCATCTGCATCGATCTTGGTGATATTAGAATGGAGCAGAGCTAATGTTACTGAGTTGTGTGAATCAACCTGTTTATTAGTTGCAAAGATGTGCAGGACATCAGGTGGACAAAGTGATGGTTCAGTGATGGTCTGTGACAACAAGGCTCTGTCTGCTTGAGACAACTCATCTGACTTTCCTTTCACACAGATCTTGTTCAACATCTGTGCAAAGGCAACATCATCCTTCTGCCGCATAATCTCAGTCAGGGTGATTGTCTGAAAGTGTTCCTGCCATAGGTCAATCTCACATGGCTTGTACACACAGAGGCTCTTGGACTGTCGCACTGGTGGTAGCTGATAAAAGTCTCCAACAGCTATTACTGACATTCCTCCAAAGGGTTTGGGACTACCTTTGATCTGTTTCAGTCTTGCATCTACATAGGCAAACAGGGGTTTTGACACCATGGACACTTCATCAATGATGAGGATTTCAGCATTTAAAAGTTCTGATCGGACTTCATCCAGTTGGTTACCAAGTCCTTGAAATGGAGGTTTCAGACTTTGTGGAAGCTTGAGCAGAGAGTGCAGTGTTGATCCTGATATATTAAAGGCTGCAGTTCCAGTGAAAGCTGTCAACAGGACCGTGGGGTTTGATATGTCGACCTCCTCAGAATGGCTGGGCAGTTTGCACAGTATCTTAGATGCTTCTGAGTAGATGCATTTAATGAGATGTGACTTTCCTGTTCCAGCACCACCATTGACATAAAAGAAAAACTGCTCAGGATTTAGGCCACAGACACGCTTTACGCACCAGTCTCTAACTGCATAGAACACACATGCTTGTTTCTGGTCCAGGTTCTGATACATTTGCCGTAGCAGTGTAGGGTCAAAGGCAGGAGGCTCTCTGATGGCTCTGGCTTCTGTTGCAGCATTAGCTTGCTTAGTGTATTCTGGAACATTTTCTTGAACATTTTCATGATCTGGCTCTCTTGCCTCCAGTTTTTCGATACATTCCAACCTTTCCACTTCAGATTCTGGAGCCATATTGCACCATTCATCAATCACTCCTCTGTTCTGTTCAAATTCTTCCACTGCATTCTCAATGTCCTCGCTGTTTTTCTCATATTTGTCTTTGTTTCGTTTCACAATGGATCAGGAATCAGGAAACATTTATTAGTAAAATATGCCAAACATACAAGGAATTTGTCTTGGCGGTTAGTGCGTGACAGTAGACAGACGAGACAGCAGTGCACAAGTAATAAAATAAAGTAAAATGAAATGCTAATGCAATGGGTTAGTAGAATAAGGCTATGGGTTAGTATAAAACAAGGGAATAAAGTTAAAAATTTTAAATATTAAAAAAGTTAAAAAGAAAAATATTAAGCATAAAGTGCACTAACGAACAAGTAACAAACAAGTAACAAAGTGACGAGTGACGACAAAGTGATGAATTACAGTTAAAGTGACATGTGCAGTGTGAAGGGGAGTGACCGGTGGGATGTTATAGTCAGTCAGTGGGGGACCGGGCTCTGTTGATGAGCCCGACTGCCGACGGGAAATGTGATGGACATACTCCATAGGATGGTCAGAACCTGGCAGTTGGACACAACAACTCTTGTAGAAGGACTCGTACGTGGGGAAATGCCGTCTTTACAGTTCCAGGTCTGATCGGTGAGGAATGTACAGTTTCAGTAATGTGCCATAGAACTTCTCAGGATATTTTTCCTGTGAGCAGCGGTAAAATCTGATGATGGCGGGCTTATCGGTTTTACGCTTTTGCACAAATCCCATGTCATTGAGGAGGGGCAACACATCTTTTCCTTTTTTCTGCTGGCCATAGACAATTCTGCAAGTAGCTGCGAAATCAGCCAAACACATCTGCTCAAACTCTGGTGTTTCTGGTCTGTATTTGTATTTGTCAGTCAAAGATGTCATCCACACATTTACACCACTAATGTGGTGTTCTCCAGGTAAGACATGGGGCGACTCATTTTCAGTGCGTTGTCATCTGTCGGTACGAATATGACACCAACACTTCATGTTTATTCCACATGCACGAGTCACACACTCCTGAGCACTGACCTCTCTCTTTTTAGAGTACGCCTAAATGATTTCCCTCATTTCATCACATTCATTGACGTGGTCTCTGATGGAGTTTTCAATGACTGTTTTGAGGTACTCAGAAAGTCCAGATTCCTTTTTGGTGATGTAGCTGGTGAGATACATGATGCACAAATATGCATTGAGAATATAACTGACATCAATATTGGCATCCCAGGCTTCCAGTAGATGTGCATTATATCCATTTACCCAGCAGTCTTTTGGTTCACGTTTCAGGATCACCGCACTGGATTTGTTGATGACGTTGAGCCGTGGATTCCTTTGGACCTCACTAGTAACGACTTCATGAACTTCTTCAATGATAAGATTCTGACTATCAAAGAGAAAATTGATGGTCTCCTGCCTTCAACCAGTGCCGACCTGTCCTCCGATGTAGGAACCTTGGATGCAGCAGTGGGCCCTGATGCCTGTTTGGATGCCTTCTCTTCCATCAACCTTGATCAACTGACTTCTTTATTTTCAAAGTCTAAATCTTCTACTTGTCTCTTGGATCCGATTCCGACCAAGCTGCTTAAGGAAGTTTTTCCTTTAGTTAACACATCCTTATTAGATATTATGAATCTGTCTTTGTTGACAGGACATGTACCACAGTCCTTCAAGGTAGCTGTAATTAAACCTCTTCTTAAGAAACCTACTCTTGCTCCGGAGGTGTTGGCTAACTACAGACCTATCTCTAATCTTCCCTTCCTCTCTAAGATCCTTGAGAAATCCGTCGCAAATCAATTATGTGACTTTCTACAAAACAATGCTTTGATCGAGGATTTCCAGTCAGGATTTCAAGCGCATCACAGTACAGAAACAGTGCTGGTGAAAATTACGAATGATCTTCTACTTGCATCGGACCAAGGACTCATCTCTTTTCTTGTCTTGCTGGACCTCAGTGCCGCATTTGATACCATAGACCATTGTATCCTGTTGCAGAGACTAGAACATTTAATTGGTATCAAAGGAACTGCACTCAGCTGGTTTAAATCCTACTTATCGGATCGATCCCAGTTTGTGCTTGTAAACGGTGAATCCTCAAAGACTACCAATGTTGGTCACGGAGTCCCACAAGGTTCTGTACTTGGACCGATTTTATTTACCCTCTATATGCTTCCTTTGGGCGATCTTATCAGGAAACACCGCATAAACTTCCATTGTTATGCAGACGATACTCAACTGTATCTGTCGATCAAGCCAGAAGAGACGGACCAGCTAGTTAGACTTCAAGAATGTCTTAGAGACATCAAAACTTGGATGACCGGCAACTTCCTGATGCTAAACTCAGAAAAACGGAAGTTATCCTGATAGGTCCAGAGCGCCTTCGAAGCCAGCTGTCACGTGATACAATTTTCATGGATGGAATTGCTCTGGTACCCAGCAGCACCGTCAGGAACCTGGGAGTTCTCTTCGACCAGGATATGACCTTCAACTCGCATATAAAGAAGAGTTCAAGGACTGCCTATTTTCATCTACGTAAAATATAAAAAATCAGGAACTTCCTGTCTCAAAGTGATGCAGAAAAATTAGTTCATGCGTTTGTCACTTCCAGACTGGACTACTGTAATTCTCTGTTATCAGGCTGCTCTTGTAAATCTCTTACATTACATTACATGTCATTTAGCTGACGCTTTTATCCAAAGCGACGTACAATAAGTGCATTCAACCATAGGGTACAAACTCAGGAGAAGAAAGTGCAATTTCCTCAAATAAGCCAATTTACAATTTGCTATAGATGAGTGACGTTACAAGTACAATTTAAGTGCTACAATTCGTTAGTGTTTAGTCGAGGTAGAGTCTGAAGAGGTGTGTCTTTAGTTTGCGGCGGAAGATGTGAAGGCTCTCTGCGGTCCTGGTGTCTTCAGAGAGCTCGTTCCACCATTTCGGCGCAAGGACAGCAAAGAGTCGAGATCTAGTTGAGTGTTTTGCTCTCAGTGAGGGAGGGACGAGTAGTTTTGCAGATGCAGAGCGGAGAGTGCGGGTTGGGATGTAGGGTTTGACCATGTCCTGGATGTAAGCTGGACCCGATCCATTCACAGCATGGTACGTGAGCACCAATGTTTTGAACTGGATGCGGGCGGCCATCGGTAGCCAGTGAAGAGAGCGGAGGAGTGGAGTAGTGTGGGAGAATTTCGGAAGGTTGAAGACCAGTCGAGCTACTGCATTTTGAATGAGCTGGTCGAATGGCGGTGGCAGGGAGACCTGCCAGGAGGGAGTTGCAGTAGTCCAGGCGGGAGATGACAAGAGCCTGAATCAGTACCTGCGCTGCCTTCTGAGTGAGAAGGGGACGTATTCTCCTGATGTTGTAGAGCGTGTATCTACAGGATCGCGTTGTCGCGGCAATGTTGGGAGTCAGGGAGAGTTGGCTGTCGAGTGTGACGCCGAGGTTCTTAGCGGTCGAAGTGGGCGTTAGTACGGAGTTCCCAAAGTTGACTGTCAGGTCCTGGGTAAGCGAATCTTTTCCGGGAAAGAGAAGTAGTTCAGTCTTGTCGGGGTTGATTTTCAGATGGTGGGCGGACATCCACTGAGAGATGTCAGTTAGACAGGCAGAGATCCGAGCCGCCGCCTGGGTGTCCGAGTGAGGGAAGGAGAGAATTAGTTGGGTGTCATCGGCATAGCTGTGGTAAGAGAAGCCATGCGAGCGAATGACAGCGCCAAGAGAGTTTGTGTAAAGCGAAAACAGGAGGGGACCCAGCACGGAACCCTGAGGAACTCCAGTAGTAAGAGGACAAGGTTCCGACACAGATCCTCGCCAGGTTACCCGGTAGGTGCGACCATCGAGGTCGGACGAGAGAAGGGAGAGAGCAGAGCCTGTGACACCAAGTTCCTGAAGGGAGGAAATAAGGATCTGGTGGTTGACCGTGTCAAATGCAGCAGAGAGGTCCAGAAGGATGAGGACAGAGGAGAGAGAGGCAGCTCTAGCAGTGTGGAGTTGCTCAGAGACAGCAAGGAGAGCAGTCTCTGTGGAGTGGCCTTGAAACCTGACTGGTGGGGGTCAAGGAGGTTGTTACAGTGGAGATAAGAGGAGAGTTGATTAAAGATAGCACGTTCAAGGGTTTTGGACAAAAAGGTAAGAAGAGAGACCGGTCTGTAGTTGTTTTCTTCAGAAGGGTTGAGGGTGGGTTTCTTCAGGAGAGGGTTGACTCTTGCCTCCTTCAGAGAATTGGGAAAAGGAGGAGATTGGAGAAGATCGAGAAGAGTTTTTTGGGGTTAGAGAATGAGGATTCGATTTTGGATTGGTAGAAAGAGCTTTAGGCAGCAGAGATAGAAGCAGAAAACGAGGAGAGGAGAGATTGAAATTCGAGCAGGTCTTCAGGTCGTTTATATTTACGCCATTTCCTTTCCGACGCTCGCATGGTGGCTCTCATGGCACGGACCGGTTGAGACAGCCACGGAGCCGGAGGGGATTTGCCAGTCCGTCGTGTCGTAAGAGGGCAGAGAGAGTCTAGAGAGGAGGAAAGAGTTGAGAGGAGAGTCTCTGCAGCAGCGTTTGGATGCAAGAGTGAGAAGGAGTCAGTTGAAGGGAGAGCTGATAGAACAGAGGATGCCAGCGAGGAGGGAGAGAGGGAGCGAATATTGCGACGAGCCGGTATAGAGTTAGTCAATGAGGGAGGTTTGTTAGTTATAGAGTGTGGAAGGGAGTAAGAGATGAAGAAGTGATCAGACACATGAAGTGGAGTTACAGAGAGGTTAGTGGTAGAGCAGTTTCTAGTGAAGATGTAGTCAAGGTGATTGCCGGCTTTGTGAGTAGGAGGAGAGGGACTGAGTGACAGAGCGAAGGAAGAAAGTAGGTGTAAGAGGTCAGATGACTTCTCTGTCTGGATGTTGAAGTCACCCAGGAGGATGAGCGGAGGTCCATTTTCGGGGAAATTAGACAGGAGAATGTCCAGTTCTTCCAAGAAATGACCTAAGGAGCCTGGCGGACGGTAGAGGACAATGATGGTTAATTGTACCGGGTGAGTGATTGTTACAGCATGGAATTCAAAGGACAATGGGGTGGATGGTGGTAGAGGGTAGAGAGAAAAGCTCCATTTGGGTGAAATGAGTAGACCTGTGCCACCACCCCTACCAGTGGGCCTGGGAGTGTGGCTGAAGGAGAAGGCGGAGGAGAGAGCGGCTGGGGTGGATGTGTTCTCAGGTGTGATCCAGGTCTCGGTCAGAGCGAGGAAGTCAAGTGACTGCTGGATAGCGAAGCCGGAGATGAAGTCAGCCTTGCGAGTCGCTGACTGGCAGTTCCAGAGACCTCCTGTGACGAGGTGCTGGACGTGTGTGGAGCGGGTGGGATAGGAGAGAGAGGAGAGGTTACGATAGAGAGCAGATCTAGCCCGAGGCCTGTAGTATCTGCGGGATGAGATTCGAACAGGTACAGGTAAAGGGGTCAAACACATTATTAAAAATAGCAGAAGAAGGCGCCGCATTCAGCCGCCCCGAAGACTCCACGAAAGACTCCCTGGTCTTTGTTCTGCTCGTCTTCGTGCTGCGAGGATAAGCTAACGCTTCCCACGATTTCTAGTTGAATACTCCCTCGTTAGTGGAAGTCGGCTGTGGCTGCGTTGGCCGCTCCCCCGTCGTTTAGGAGACAAAAGGTCGATTGGCCTCGACAGAAACTCCTCAAAATGCAAAGCACCAATAGCTTGACGCCCTAATCAGTGAACAAACACCATGTGGTGTTTTGACAAAGTGAGAGTTTAAGGATACAAGTCTTATTTGCTTCAGAAAACAAGGCAAAACAAACTTAGATCAGGTCAAAACCTAGCAGAGTTAGGAGGGCACACTGGCAGTTAACTTAATAGTAGAATCTAGAACACAAACTGGCACTAAAAGACTGAAAGAGCTTGAGCAAACTAGCAACCAAGATTACTTCAAACAAAGAGAACTGGCCGTGAGACGACAAAAAGTAAAGAAAATCAGGAATCAAATTAACTTAAGACACTAGAATCAACAGCAAATTTAGCAGGCTAGCTTGGTTTAAAGAAAGAGATACTTAGTCCGATTTCAGGTCGCCTGGATGTCTGGTGGCCTTGTAGAAGAGATGCACACTTAAGCCTCTCATGTTGATTCAGAATGCTGCAGCATGTGAATTAACAAGAACTTAGAAAAGGGATCATATCACTCCTGTATTTACTTCTCTGCACTGGCTCCCTGTTAAATCAAGAATAGATTTTAAGGTACTTCTCCTCACCTACAAGGCACTTGCTGGTGAGGCACAGTCGTATCTTAAAGAGCTTGTAGCACCTTATTGCCCTACAAGGCAACTGCGCTCCATAGATGCTGGGTTACTTGTTGTTCCTATGGTTTTAAAAAGTAGGCTGGGGGCCAGAGCCTTCAGTTATCAAGCTCCTCTTTTGTGGAACCAGGTTCCACTTTCAGTCCGGGGGGCAGATTCGGTCAGCTCTTTTAAAGTAAAACTTTCCTCTTTGATTGTGCCTATAGTTAGGGCTGGCTCAGGTTAGCCCGGACCAGCCCTTAGTTAAGCTGCTATAGGCTTATTATGCCGGGGGAATTCTTAGGACACACCGAGCTCCTCTCTCACGCTCTCGTTCTACCATAATTCACGTTTTATTAATGCACATGACTAATTCAGCTTCTTTCCGGGAGTTTTTTTTGTGCTTTCTCCCCTATCAGGTCTCCGTAGATCGTGGTTCCTTCTGGACCCTGGTCCTGACACCTACCGTGGCCCTGCTGACGCCTGCTGCGGCCATCATCATCATCATTATTATTTTAGATATTAATCATATTACTGTACTCGTAAACCAACATTACCCTCTCCTAAAGTCTCTGTGCTCTGCCTCCCCACAGGCTCCTGTGGATGGTGGTTCTATCTGATGGTGGTTGTATGTGATGGTGGTTCTATCTGATGGTGGTTGTATGTGATGGTGGTTCTATGTGATGGTGGTTGTCCCTGCAGTGGTCCTGCTGTGCGCCTGGTTTACTACTCACAGTTACTTGAATCATTTGTCATATAATTGCATGTATTATACATAGTTCATTCTGTACACATGGCATCCATTGTAGTCTGTCCATCCCGGGAGTGGGATCCCTCCTCTGACATTCTCCCTAAGGTTTCTTCCCTTTTTTCCCTCTTGGAAGGGTTTTTTCATTTTTTGGGGAGTTTTTCCTGTGCCGATGGAGGGTTTCGGGACAGAGGATGTTGTATGTGTACAGACTGTAAAGCCCTCTGAGGCAAATTTGTAATTTGCGATTATGGGCTATACAAAATGAATTGAATTGAATCCTTCATACTCTTGGGAGTGTTAAGTTGCATTTAGCGAGTAGCTGCTGCAAACTGAGTGAGGCAGTTTCAGGTTCATTCAGCAACAAGTTCAGTGGTTGGAGCTTGGACTTTGCTATTTGCAGTTGCAGTGGAGCAACGCCCTCACCAGGTCTCGATATCATTGTCTTTCTGGAAGGTGGTTTAGGAAAAACAAATCTGCAACCAGAGCAGGGGCTTCTGAAACATGTCCGAGAGTGTTTTTTGCTGTGTATTTGCACCTTCTTGTACAGTTCAGGTTGTGTGAGTTGGTCAGGTAGCTGAGCTGTGATGTATTTGGAAACAAAAGCTGACACAGTGTGATCATCATCCTCCTCAAACACAGGTGCACCTTCTACCCATATGAGACAGTGAATGTGTGGACTTCCTCTGTGCTGAAACTCAACTCGGTAAAAGTAGTCAACGACTTTGCCAAGAGGCTGTGCAGGAGATAAGAGCACATCTCTGAATAAGGCCTCAACACGCTTATCAAACATGCACATTGTTGTCACAGGATTGCTTCTCAGAATGTCACACTTTGCTGACCAGTCGAGCCCTTCAAAGTTCACCACCTCACCTTGCTGTCTTTTTATTGCCTCAATCACTTCATGCCAACGCATCTCAGCTGCAGAAAATGTACAAAAAAATGTGGGAGTTCCCAACTGTCTGATCATGGCAAAAAGGTCTCGTGTGGTTTTCTCCCAGTAGGCTGGTGTTCCTCTCAGCGGCTGCATGAATCTGACTGCATCTTTGTTCCTCACCAGTTTCTCTACCTCTCGTTTGTTTTGCAGCATACCAGACGTTATTTTCCGTCCATCTCGAGTCATTGGCTTTCCTTTCCTCAACTATATCGTCATGCTGGATGTGGCCAAGTGTATTTCAGTCACAAACTGAGCAAAGAACAAGTAGTTTGTATCTCTGGCAAAACGATCATCCACACAGAAAAGCCTCGCTTTGAAATAACTGCTGGGTGTTACTTTCATACGTCTCCCTTCATCCAGTGTGTTTTGGCCTGTAGGGAACTGCACAGGGAAAGCCATCGCCTCAAGTTTAGGATTTTTGAAGAAACCAACTGGACTGTTACTTTCTGCAGGGGCAACAGAGTAGATTCCTTCACTGAAACATAAGATCTCCTCTGAAACATCACACGGCTGAAGACATGATTCTAGAGCAAAACCACCGTTAAGCATTTCACCTTCCTGTTCTTCATCATCTCTCTGCTGCTCTGGTTGTTCACCATCACAAGACAACATGTCAACATCCTGCTCTCCATAAAGCTCAGTTTCTGTCTCACACAGTGCACTTTTCTCACACATGTCAATTTCCTTTAAATCAGCATCATCATAGTCGTTGTCATCCATAGTGGCATCCTCGCCATCATCCTCATGCTCATCAGGGAGTGTTGGGTCACAAAGCTCGGCCTCATCTCTGATAGTGATGTCCTGATATTGTGGATGAATGCGTTTGAGTTTATGCAGCGCCTGCACTAGTTTAGACCAGGTGACAGTCTGGAACAGCTGATGTCCTCTGTAACACAATCGTCTCTTCAGCTTTACTCTCATCACTTGAGACTCACTTCTCAGTCTGGGTAACGCTTCCACTGTTTCCTGCACCTCAGACGGGACACAAACCACTTTGCTATGTATCGCTCTCTGGCGTTCTTTGGGAAGAGGAACGATCTTTGCAAACGCTATGCACTTGGCTATGAGATGTCTCTCCAATATGTTGAGGTCACACAGTTCAGGTGGAATGTCAGTGAGCTCCAAGTTGTTGGCTACAGCGAGTGTCGGCATGACTCCATCTTTAAGATGATTGTGGCAGGTGTGACAGATCCACTCTTCCTTTCTCTCATCAGGTACATTACACTGCTGTTCATCTCTGCACTGCACTGGAAAAAATGCCCCTCCAAAAATAAGTAAAAAAACAACAAATACGAGACGTTTTTGCTTGAAATAAGCAAAAAAATCTGCCAATGGAACTAGTGAAAATCGGCTTGTCAAGATTTCTTGAAATAAGATGTAATATTTAGGACTTTTGAGATAGGAATTGATCTTGAAATTAGCCAGGTAAACTTATTTTGAGCTATATTTTACTAGTATTAGAAAGTGTTGTGTATCATAATAAGCTTGAAATGCTCAAAAGTAGCTTTTTATTTTTTCACTGTTCATGGCATCCCTCTTATTTCAAGTGTATTTAACTCATTTAAAGTTCTAAAATAGTGACATTGTCCTAGATTTTAGACCACCACCAACTTGAAATAAGATTAAAAAGTGATTATTTAAGCATTTTAGGATAAAAAATGTCTTGAAGTTAGCTGGAAATACTCATATTATGCATTGTTTTACTCATAAGAAGTGCTTTTGTATCATAACTAATCTAAATTCAAGTGCTTTTAACTTAATGTTAGCTCTACAATAGTGATACTGTTCTAAATTTAAGACAAACGCATACTTCAATGAAAACAAGTTGTGCATTAAACAAACAAATATTTTATTTGCATAAGAAAGAGCATGCCTCTTTAGCTCTGAAATGCAGGAGGGAGCAAACAATTCTTACAATACAGTGCAGTCAGTCAGTTACACTGTGCCTGCAGCACCAGTCATGTTTTGGCGCAGTGTGTATGGCGCTGTAATAAAATACTAATAATAGTAAAAAAACATAGCAAAACATGACATATATGTGTAACACATGGATTACAGTCAGACATAATCATCTGACCTCTGTCTCCTCAATACACTTACAATGTGCTTATTATTGCAACAAGTTATGGGTCTTGGGCTAACATTAACATAAATATTTGACCACTGTGTCCCTCAATAGATCAACAACATTGTTATTATTGCGACCTTAACATTGGGAAACATTTGCTAAATAAGAATGGAAACGGCTTTACTTGCCAACAAAAGCTTTCCAGTCAGCCATGCCCTTCTTGAAAGATGGTGTGAGGTCTCGCTCATGGATTGTGTCCAAGAGAACCTCCGTTTTTATGACAGAGAGCAGAGTGGCTACGCACCTGGGGTAAGTAAGGTGTAGAGCATAATAGTAGGCCGTAAGGTATAAAACACCCTGTGTTACCTTGTCTTTTGGGAGCGTAGTTATCAGCACATCTCCTACAGCCAGGAGGCAGTTGGACAAACTCACAATAAGGACTGGGCAGGAGAGACGACGTTTCTTCAAATAGTCATTGGGGTCTTCTTTTTCCTTAAACACATAAAATGGACATCTTTCCATCAGGATAAAGAAAAATTCAGAGGAGGAGCTATGGTTTTCTTTTACATCAGTGATTTTAGTGGTACTTGAGGAGTCCAATATTTACTGAGGTGGCACACTGTCTAAGAAGCTTTAGAACCACAGATATAAAGAATATCAGAATGTGTCTGTGGGTCTACTGCAAAACATTGTGTTGCTTAACACACTGTATTTGAATCTATATAAATGTATTTACATTTGTTGGGCTAGGCCAGTCTTTTTAGGTCTTCACTAGGTCAATAAAAACTATTAACCAAGTAGTGCATTCATTTTGCTTACCTTGAGGACATGCACAAGAGCCTCACTCACATGTCCTAACTTCTTCAGAGGAGCAGATGAAGAGGGGGACAATGAAGGCAGCACACGTAGGATACTGAGAGCCTGTTCAATTGTTGAGGATAATATGTGTTACTTTTACACTTAGATAATACAAGGTCAAATCTGACCAACAGTTTACAACATCTGCTAAAATACAAAAAAAGTTACACAAATCATGGGATAGCCACCACAGATGAAAAGAAGACACTAGCACATAAACCTGCCTAATGTCCACCCTAATAACATCAAACATCATTGCTTACCTTTGTCCATTCCTACTGAGGGTTTCAGCAGCTTTTTCCACACACCAAAAAACTGCACCTTCTGGCAGAAGTCGTCCCATCTTCCCTTCAGCTCATCAATGTAATGGATGTTATTTTTGTCCAGAATGCGTTGAAGCTCCTCCATCACCTATCCAACATACAAATAAAGACATTTGACTGCATTGGGTAGGATACAGAAATTGGCATACAAGACATTGTTTTGTGTGGTGCCATGTTTTAAATTATGCTTAGTCAATAATGACTTACATGTCCAATGTCCTCTGGAATTTTCTTGTGTCTGTCCTCCTCGCAAAAAGAATCAATGAATGCTCTTCTGGCTGAAAATTCCAAATCCAGGAGCTGAGAGACGGACTCACGGTTTGGAGTTTTCTTCTTACGCAAAGATGCGGGCATCTTAGATGAAGGACAGAAATATACATAATTAAATACATGGCATTAATTCATAGAAATTAGTAACTTTATAAATAATATGGTAGCAATTAGTTTGAGTCTTCCAGTTTATTAGTCTTCCAATCAAAAGAAGTGTAAACTATGAACACCACACAATGGTAAATTTGTAAATGTAATGTTAGAACTCACATCTGGCATTGCTGCCCGAGTCTGGGGTGCTACTCCCTTCAGAAGGGAAGTCTTGAATGCTTGAATGCTACCCCCTTTTGAGGGGAGATCCAGAATGACTGTTGAGTCACTTGAATCAAATTCATCTGGGTCAGTCAGGTTGGCACTTTAGCTCCTCGAGTCGGCGCCTCTTTGGATTGGTCTTTTGGGGTGATCTCAAATTTTTCAATCTTTTGTATAGCTGTGAGTACACAGTAACCTGTGACAAGAAAAATTCAAATAAATGCTTCAAACATCAAACATGCACCTGGATGCATTTGACCTACCCATGCATACTTGCTGCTCAGGTCTCGGCCCTGCAGCATGGGGTAGTACAGCACTGTTCGCTTTGCCATAGCTGTTATTTCTGGCTTTGACGGGTATCTGTCTCTGTCCCCCGTTGCCCTCAGGATTGCGATCATACTGGTCATGGTGTTTCGGATGAGCCGACATCTGAGGTCCTTTGACATTTGGCAGTTTCTCTCTTCGCCGGCCTTCGCCAACTCAAAATATTGTTTTCGGCATTGCTCTAGTTTGGTGTCAGTGTGCAATACATATTCGGGGAAGGATAACTTCACAACATTTTCAGGTGTTGTGTGCTTTGCGGGACATCTTTTTACTTGAGTGGATGTCTGAGATAGGGGTGACCCAATCATAGAAGTAGAACTGCTCGTTGATTTTGAGTCTACAGTTTCCTGTAAAATAAAAGATAATTAAGTATTTGTAAAAGCAACTTTTAATTTATACTGTCTTAACACAAATTGTGATGCAGCATTGACAACTCCACTAAGGTTATAACAATAATCCTAAATAGTTTGTGTTAATATTCTCCTTTTAGTGATAATGAAGGTAGGTTTAGTGATTGCCTTATGGTGTTGGATATAAATACTTACTAAACAAGCAGAAAATGAATGAACTTCATCATCAAAAAATGTAAATACACATGATATAACAATAGATAAAGAAATGACATACCTCAGTGGATTATGCATCACATCAGAGTGGTAAATTAAACATTTTAATCAGTCGTAACTCTCTTAATTCTGAAGCAATTTTAATTCAAATTTACTGAATGTATATAGCAATCTACATTTTTTAGAAACTCATAAAAGCATACATTCTAAATAATTTATATTTTAAGTTGTGGTTATTCCGAATGTTTTAGTATAATAGAACAGAGTAGATCCACCCCAGTAACTGGATTTAATTGAAACACGTAACCAGTATAAAGTTAAATTTATCCAATTTATAATAAAACCATTCCATTCAAATCTGTTCAGAATTAAGAGTTACTACCGATTTTATAGAGAGGACTGCAAGTCTTAATCTGTTTAAATTTAGCTGATCTTAACCTCTCTGATGAATCATAAGTATTGCAAAGTAGGTTTTTACTTAAAAGGGATTTTTCTTGGTGTTACTGGTGCAAAATAAATATGACGAAAAATTAATAACCACGTTAAAAATGTATATTTGACTACGTTACCTCTTAAAGTCGACACCGTGACGTCATCAAGTTCGTCCATGCTGTTAGCAGTTTTAGCTAGCAAGTTAAATAACGTTAGCTAACGTTAGCTAGCAAGATAGCTAGCTAACGTTAGCTTGTGCTCGGCTGCAACAGTGTACACAACAAATAATATTAAATATAATATTTAAAATGTATTGGACTAAAAAAACTGAGATATTCGATACAACTTAACCTGCAATGAAATACGAATTCAAACCGTCTCGGACGAGGCAGCTTAATTACGCACCTGTAACGTTCCCTCCAGTGAGCCGTCTGTGTTCCGTACTGCGCATGCCCAACTTTCAACAGACACGACAAACGAGTAAGACGTCTCACTCCTTCAAAGAACTAGTGACTGTATTATGCTCACTGTATTATGCTCAGATTTTGAATAAAACGCGTTGTTTTTCAGAGACGGAAATAGTAGTGGAGTGTGTCCTCTCTCTTTTTTGTTTAATCTTTAATGAGGACTAACGTAAAATAGCGGGACAGCCTGCCCACTGCTGAGCCGTAGACTGCTACCATTTACAAAACAGGGGTTTATGGCATTAATTATTTTTTTCAAATTAATTAAAAACAACTAGTTTTTGAGTGTTTTTAGGAATGTGTTATATTTGTGTATAGCTTGACTAAATTGTTGCCCATTTCAGATGAATTATTCTGTAAAGATAACTAAATAAGAACTTGATAAACTACCGGTAATTTCTCCCGGGCTGGATATAACGTGTTGGCTTGCTGCACTCGCCTTAACGTTAGGAACCTTGCTCCTCCAAGATGATCTGCCGTTGTTTCATATGCTACATTTTTGTGGCGTTTACACTGAAAAACATTGAGTCACATCAACTCTTTACACAGTCGCAGCCCTGACTTTCGCATAGTGTGTGGCATTGATGGCTGTCCTAGTGACTATATGAGTGTATAACATAACATGATTCAGACACATTCTGGGGACTTTGGTCAACTGGAGAGTGATGTGATGGGAGTATTTGACCAGTTTAATGACCCTTTCAGTCAAATCGCTACAACACATTTGCAGGATAAAACAATCAAAGAACTGTTACAGCCAGTTGAACCAGAGACGATTATATAAAAAAATACGGTATGTTATGAGAGTTCTTACCATTGAACACCATTACTTTTATTATATACCATTGTTGAAGTTTGGAACAGCTGTTAATGCATCCAAGAGTTCTTGCAATGATTGATCAGGGGCCACAGCCATGCCGGGATGGATTTTTTCACGATTGTATTGATGGAGACATTTTTAAAATCACACCCACTGTTTTTGAGAGTCCCCACAGCATTGCAATTCATTTTATATACAAATGAAATTGAATTGTGCAATCCTCTTGGATCTCGGGCAAGCAAAAACAAATTGTTATTGATTTATTACACCTTAGGTAACATCAACCCTAAATACAGATCAAGACTTGCTGCCATTCGTCTGCTTGCCATGGTAAAATCAAAAGATATTTCTGATTGTGGTATTGATAAGGTGCTTGAGAGCATTAATTGTGACTTGATTGAGCTGTATGATAGTGTTAAAAGTTGTCACTGCAAATGGTGAGAAGACAATTTTTGGGGCGCTTATGACTGTGTGTGGAGACACTCTAGCTCAACATGAAGTGGCTGGATTTAAGGAAGGAGTAGGGTTTGCTTACAGTAAATGCAGACACTTGAATGCAACTTTGACGACATGCAGGAGCAATTTAATGAAGATTTGTTTGTTAAAAGGACCATGACAAGTCATATCGACAATGTAGAGACATTAAAAAAGCAAGCACTGACTTTCTGGTATTATATGGTATTAATAGGAGAAGCAAATTAACAGAATTTCCTCACTTTGATATAATCAAACTCCACAAGACATCATGCATATTATTCTTGAAGGTGTTGCCCCATATGAAATCAAATGTGTTTTAAACCATTTTGTGCTTTCAGAGCATATGGAGTTAGACGCATTCAACAGTGCAATTATTGTTATCCTTTACTCTCTTTTGGATGTAAGAGATAAGCCTTGCCCCATATCGGTCAATACACATCAAATGACAATAAACTGAAACAGTCAGCAGGGCAGATGCTGGTTTTGTTAAAGAGCATGCATGAATGTAGTCAGAATGTGCATGAGACACATCCAATTTTTTCAAGTCAAGTTGATATCGGCCCAGTCTCTGAGGTTCAAAATGTTCACTACGTAGAAGGAAAGATTAAAGACTTCTTAGAAATACAGAACCTTCAACATATAGTTTCGGTAAAGTGGATAATGCAACATGGAAATAAGTGTAGATGTGAGAAAACTTTGGTTATTTGTAATGTCATCAATAGTACTCCAGAGTCTGGACTTGTGAAAAACATCTACATAGTAAATTCTTCACTGTATTGTTTTGAATGCCAGCCTCTCTCTATAAATGAGTGGAATGATCATTATTTATCTTATGAGGTACAAGTTCCCTACCTAGCTCAAGCCAATATTTTTGTGGATGCTGATAAACTTGATTGAAAGAATAGTTCAACATTCTGGGAATCCCTAGTCTTGTGATCACCATGAGGCAAACAGCAGAGACTCCAGAACTATGAGTTTTCGTCCAAATCCGTTGAAACTTAAGGATTTCCTATAAACAAGATATATTTTCTTAAATCAAAAAAGTCTAATTTCTGAAACAAGATGATTTATCTTTTGCAAACAACACAGCAGCTTAAAAATCTCTTCAAAAGTTAAAAAAGCTTGTTTCATATGACATATGACTCAAAACTAGATGTTTTCAAGACCTTTTCACTTAACAAGATATTCAAGATGTATTGTCTTAAAACAAGTCCCTATATCTTGCTGAAATCGTATGTGGTAGGCATTTGTATCTTATATTAAGTGTAATGGGATATTTTGACTAGAAATGAGACAAATATACTTGGTAAGATTTTGATTTTTTCCAGTGTGGTCATCACACACATGGACGTACTTTCCTGTCAGGCATGCTGCAACCACGTCTGGATTTCGTACATAGTTTAACCTTTTACAGGGTTTCACTTGGTTTGGAAATGATGCTTTGTGACAGACGGTGCAAACATAAGTGGGACCGGACTTTATTTGTGACCTGAAAACAGATCTGGATGCATACTCTTATATGTAGGATTGTTTTTATATCTGTCTTTCATTCGTTGTTTCATTAGTTGTGTGTGTCTTATTCTGAATGCCTGGTCATGAGCGTATTGCTGAATAATGTGAGATCTCTTCTTTTGTCTAAAATCAATGCTGTTTTTATAAAAAGCAGTGAAGTAGAGTTTTCTTTCTCCTTTCTAAACTCAGCATTGTCTCTGTGGCGGCCCACAAAGTGCTGTTTTTGTTTCTCCCTAAATACAGGATCATTTCTGTAACGAGAGACCAAGATTTGTTTTTGTTTCTCTCTAAATTCAGGATCATTTCTGTAACGAGAGACCAAGATTTGTTTTTGTTTCTCTCTAAATTCAGGATTATTTCTGTAACGAGAGACCAAGATTTTTTTTTTTCTTTCTAAAATCAGCATTTTCTCTGTACTGGGAGGAAATGTACTCTTTCCGTTTTTGTTGAAAATCAACATTGTCTTTTGTATTATTTATTTTCTTTTGTCTAAATTCAGGGTTGTTCTGATATTGCATTCTTGCATGAGATCTTTTTTCTGCTTTATACGCTTTATTTGAGGCATATTTTTCCCTTTCTTTGCTTTTTTTAATCTCTTGCCTTTGTTGATTTTTCTCTGAGATCAGTCTTCTCTTTAATTTTCTCCTTTTGTTTTTATCACACTTTGTTAGTTTGCATGAGATTCCCTGTAATAGAACACCAGGTAGATCACTAGCAACAGTATTTTCTACTGAGGAAGAAATACTTGGTTCATTGAGAGAAGCATCATGTGATGGAAGGGAAGTGGATTGACTTGATAGTTCTGGTTCATTGGAGTTTATGACCTCTTTTTGTCTCACCGATGATGTGAAGATGATGTCATTGGACTCTGCTGTCAATATGTCGTCAGATGGATCACTGAGAACAGGGTTTAGCACTTGAGCAGTTGATCCTGATTCATTGTGAGGAGCATCATGTGATGATGTTGTGATGAGGACCTCTGGTTGATTTACAGCTGGAGTGTGAGGAGTCGTTTCAGGTGAACTGGTCTGATCAGTGGCTGTAGGTGAGTTTGATTCATCCGCAGGGACAGCTGTAGGTCTGCAGTCTGTGTTTGGGAGACCACCGTTCAGGTTGACTGTGTTCACGTTGTAGAACTCCACAGGTTTCAACTCATAGTTACAGGAGGACTGTGTGTCCATCATTCTGTGGGACTTCTTGAGCCTGTCAATCATGTCACTGAGACGTGAGAATGTCACCATGACAGCAGTACCTGGTGTGCGTGAACCGGCTGGTAGGGGCAAACCTCTGGCTGTTCTGGAGTGTGGGTCAAAGAAACCGTACCTGCCTGACTTGGTTCTGAACACTGCGATACACAAGAGTCTCATCAACAGCAAAGCGTACTTCACATCTGACAACAAGCAGCTGAGTCCTGACTCCAGGTCCAGAAAGCTGTCCACAGCTCCAGGTAAAGGTTCTCCTAATGTGCCGTACCTTGAAAGCTGAGTCATGTCTGCATGGTGTGTAGTGCTGCGTGCAGGAACTTCATCAGTGAGCTCGTCGGTGGTCAGATAGATGTGATTAGTGACTTGTTTCCTGGTCTCTCTATACATCGTGTTACCTTTATCCAAAACATGGTCCAGGTCTGCTCTGGTGATGCTTTCATTCTCATGGAGGAATGCAAGAAAGGTCAGTGAGTTACAGGTGCACTGCCGATTTCTGGATCTGCCGTATCTGATAGAAGCCTGGCTGTGGGATGCACGGACATGTTGTTCAGAAGGCTGATCTCCAGGGTCTACACGGTCTGCATTAGAAGGTCCTGCTGCACATGGTTCTCTACTGGCTTGTCCTCTCTTTAGAGTATCTGAAACCCGTGGTATGCATGAAGCATCAGGCTGACATCTCTGGTTCACCTGGTGCACATTAGAAGGTCCTGCTACACATGGATCATCACTGTGCTGTCCTCTCTTTACAGCATCTGCATAAGATGGTGGTGGTGCACATGAAGCATCAGGCTGCCCTTCCTGCTCCACACGTTTACACTCTGCAGACATCTTTACCTCTTCACTGCTCTCAGGACCAACACATTCTGCTCCTTCAGTTGTTGTTGCAAAGGGATTCTCATTGGGCCGCTGCCAGCGCAGCCTCTGAGCTTGTGACCTCTTACTCTTCCTTGGCATTGTTGATGTTTCAAAACCACAAATGTACAAAACCAAGATATTAAATGCAATAAGTAAAATATTACTTTTAACGAACAAGGATTTGAAGATGGATTAAACCTGCTTGCTGCTATAAATCAAAAACACTTATGAATGAAAAATTAACTCAGTTTGGGCGTACGCTTTTCAAAACATGAATAAATAACACTTTTCAATATAGATAAATATATTATATTTGAATGTCAAATTCAGTGACAGCAACCTGCAGGATTATTTTATAGTTTTAATATAAAAAACACAATGAAATTATCCAGCTGACGTATTCTAATGTATGAGGGTCTAGACAAAGCACTTCTAGATTTGAATACTGCAATCAGGTCTTAGTATGTCTGTCTGCGTAAATAAAGTAACATGTACTAAAGTGGCCGATGATATTTAATATGTAATAGATATTGCTTACTGAGACCTTGACTTGTCTGTGGAAATATATAATCAATGTAAAAACTGAAGTCTACCACAAACACACAACTTGGAAGCAGTTGAGTGAAAGCAGCTGACTGAAAGGGCCCTTCAGATGGCTAAATTTACTGGTAGAAATTATCTTAATACTTTATTAGGCTAATGTTTATATTCAGGAGCAGTTGTTGTGGGAGTGTGATGACAGATGGATGCTTCTGAAGAGCGTTGGATCAGCAGGAAACAGCCACTCCTGATGAATCCACTTCCTCCTGGTTGACGTCTGTGTTTTATTTCAGTATAAACAACAAAACACTGATATGCACAATGTAAGTTTATAAGAAAAAAATTATGTATTCATTAATTAGGTATAATTGATACAATGCATGTAGCGGAATTATTTCTCCTTGTACGTAGACTAATCAAGTTAACAACAGTGTTTGCTCACAAAACAAACCTTTGAGTACAAACCAACAGGTGCACAGCAACAGCGATCAGGAGCAAATACACTTCTCTAATATGGATTTGTAATAGTTATGTATTTTATTATATATCAGAGTGCAGTTGTCTTTAATTATGTTAATTCAATGCACTTTTGCAAATAGTGTATCAGGAAATCTACCTGATTCAATTATAAAGAGTACTTTTTTACAATACAATTCTTTGGATCAAGGTGTAGTTTTTTCAATTATAACAAAAAGATTTGTATTTTATGTTTTTTTCAGCTTCTGAATTAACTTTTCAATTCTTTGTTCAGGCAAATTTTGTTAATCTCATTAATAGTAAATTTCAAATGTTTTGTCAAATTAGTAAAAACAGTAATAGTATTGTATAAATATAGGAGTTGATAGGAGAGAGGTGAGAGTGAGAGAAGAGAATCTCTCAGATCATTCAAAAAGGTAGATCAGGTACCAATAACCCGGGTGAGTGAGTGTTCAGAGGAGAGACAGAGAGCGGGAGAGTGGAGATACTCTCAGAGTTCTGTTTAGACAGGTTGCAATAACCTTAGGTTCAGGTTTCAGGGTTCAGGGTTCAGGTTTCAGAATATCAGGGTTTTCAGGCTTCTGTATACAGATAGAGTGGGATAGAAGAGGGATACAAAGATAGAGTTTCCAAAATCAGACAGAGCGGTAGATTTGACAGGAAAGCTAGAGTTATCAAATTGTAGACAGAGTGGATACAAGGTATAGGAGAGACAGAGCCAATGGGATAGAGGAGGAGAGATGCTGGACAGCAGGACACCTGCAAGACACAAGAAAAACATCCGTTAGACAATCTTCTACCACCACTGGATCATTGAAGGTGTCATCTAACCGTAACACATATATATATATATATATATGCTGGCAGGCACTTATTGAGTGTTGATTTAATTAATTATAGACTATTCTCCTGGAAAATGTTGACAGACGGACATCAAAACTGTAGAAGGCTAAAGCTGTTGGTTGTACATCAAGAACTGTCAACAATGACTCCTGAGCCGATGTGGGGCTCCCGTGATGCTGTAAGTGCACGCATTGTAAAGCCCTGAGAATATTTTTTTACGCTCTGTGAACCAAGCAGAACCCGTAACACAATACAGTGTTTCCCCTACCATTATAAGAGGGGGGCGCGCCTCCCCCCTGAAATAACTCCACCCTCCCCTGAAAAAGTGTGCCATTTAAAAATGTATATATATTATTATTTATTTATTTTTCTACGCACAGCAGTCCCACACTCATTGCTATGTTGCGAATATGTCCGTGTGGCGCTCGCAGCAGCGGGGCAGAGAGCACCAGAGTAACAACAGCCCTCAAAGAAGAGACAGCTGACACAAAGCTGCTAACATACGTGCCGAAAATAAAACCAAGAGGTTGAGCAACACACGCATGCTGCTCACACAGGCAATGCAGCTCAGCCATCAGTGATTCATTACAACTAAATGTTTTAAGAAAGTGCATCCAGTTGGCAATCGTATGTGAGAACTTACTGTCAAATATCCAAGGAGTCACCAACACTGGCAGGCTGCAGTTAGACAGGGAAGAGGAGGCAGAAGGAAAGAGAACTCAATGAGGGTTTCGAGACAGATTATTATGATGAGAAGGCATACTAAACTCTAAACCATCCATCCATTGTCAAACCGCTTATCCTGCACACAGGGTCGCGGGGGGCTGGAGTTTACTTACAGCAATATCTGAATTGATGTGTGAACTTGCACTTTAGAGTCACCAGCCGTTATGGTCTGCCGTTCAAGATAGAAAAGGCGAGTCGGCAGGAGGAGGAGGAGGGTGACGGATGAAGAGAGGGAGAGAAAAGAAGAAATTTTCAGTTCAGTTTATTTAAAATGTACTTTCAATGTATTTCCTTATTGATCATTTTTGTCTCATTGAAAAATCACAATTTTCACAAAAGTAATATAAAGAATATAAATATTAATTGCAGTGTGGCAGATTTGTGGCAATACTGACTGATGTCAACAAGACAACAAATAATGAACATACATATTGAATATATTATTTCAATATGTGTTAATGCCTCTCGGGGACTTTAATAATTAAAATGGCTCTCAAACGTAATATCTTTTAATCGCTTAATTCCTCAATAAAAATAAACAAAGACATTTGAGGACATTATCTTGCAATAAAGGCTATTAAAAACGTTTCCCATTTCAAGTATTAACTATTCAACTGATAAAGAAACACAAACAAAAAATACATCAACAATTTCAATAATGATATGTGGCAACCATCCACAAAATACAATGTAAATGTTCTTTTTAATAAATTGAAAAGATCTACGTATGTCATATACGTATGCAGTATAGTTGTGTCGTAGTGTTAGCTATTTCTGTAACTTACCAAACACAATGCAGATAAAGAGGATGCTCTGTTGTCTAAGAGAGGAAACAATATGACAAACTGACATTAAGAAGGTTCAAACTTTCAGCCTTTAAACAAAACACCATAGGAAATTATTAGATAGAGAGAGAAGTAGATTACCGCTGTTCCATATTACCAACATAGTTAATTATGTTTCTCAAAAGACAAACTACTTTAAATGCTATTGACATCGGATTTGTAACTTATCCATAATTCAGACATGAATGGAGGAGTGAAATATTCCCGTGGTTACCACATGCTAACTTCTACGTAGGCCTAATGCTAAAAATAGGCCGTGGCAATTTCATCAGTTGGCTGACTAATTTGGCAGCGAGCAAAGTAACGCTAACCAGCTAACTAGTAGCTAATGCCAACAAACTAGTCAACACACCTACAAAACCCTTGCAATTTTAACCAATTTAACAATGAACATACTTAAAGTCAGCATTATCTCGTGTTATAATACTGTAGATGAAATGCAGCGCTCTGATTGGTTGACCGTGAGTCACGTGGTGCACATCATTGAGCGATGTACAGTTCTTGTTCCATATCACTGCGCACTAAGAGTAACGGTTTGACCGACCGTTAGTATCAGCAATGAGGTACTCGAGGCAGTACTCTATGTACAGCCTCGTGTACCTTATTGCTTAATAAACGTAACGAATGAATTTAAATCGCTTCCTTCCTTATAGTGAACTATTACACTAGTAGACGAAATATTTCCCTCATACGGCACACAAATGAACCCGTGACTTAACGTTAAACCACGATAACATAAAGGCTATAGCGCAGACTGTATCCATATTAACTGAAACGTTAGTTAGCTAGCTAACCAAGTTAGTTACCCAACTAACCAGTTCATGCCAGTTCAGCACATAACTTAATACCGTTACATATTTGTCGTACTAACGTGCCGCTAGCTTAGCGGCTATGCTATTGTTAGCCACGTTTTGGCGTTGTCATACACAGGGAATATTTCACTCTTTCATTAGTGTACACATACTGCACAGGTTACAAACGGACGACAACGCCGTTTCACAACTATATAACTGTCATTACACCATCCAAACTATGAGCCCTTAGACCCGCGGCTCAGCGGTACTTACCGGTCAAGACTTCAGAGGAATTTGACGGAGATGCGTTGATGTGACGTTAGATTTGATTGATGCATTCAGGAACATTTGGACATTACGCTCTCAAAATTCCCGGTTCGATAGAAACTGTACCAAACAAACCTCAAAGCTTAATTCCTCAGCTGTCATAATGCATTTTATTAAATCTATGGTTGTCCTTTAAGAGCACTCGTATCATCAGCGAGATACTATAGTTTAAGCTGATAAATTGACAACAAGATATGGTCAATACATGTGGTTAATTCTTGAAATGTGAAAAGTTGATTAAGTAATGTTTTCCTTAGGCATAATATGAATTCACTAATGATTTTTTAGTACATAATACGAGACTAATTCGTGACACTATTACCTTGTTAAATCTAGTTTTGGAAATAGCAACATTAAGCTCCTACGCGGTGTATCAGGCAAACACTTAGGTCATCAGCCATTATTTCCGACATCATCGGAGCGCTTTTGAACTCATCACTGTCAAAATCACTGTCAAAAATCCATATAAAAATTTCGCGGGCAAAAGTCCATCTCGCGCAAGCAAAAGTCGGTGATTTGCCTCAGTCCTGTGAAAGCTGAAAGAGAAGTAAGTTTGTTCCTCTCTAAATGAGATAAGAAAATGAAGAATATGAAGAATAACTGACATTAATTGAGTATTTATATTGTATAACCCTATAAGTATAACCCTTTTTAACAAAAGAAACAATTAAGTGACTAGAGTGGTTTAAAATGTTTAAGCTAGCGGTTAGATAGAGTATCTTGGTTAGCAAAAGCGATTTCCAAATAGTGGTCATCAATTTTTTAATGCAGTTTAGCGTTTTAGGCAAACGTAATGCTCTCTTTAATACAATATATATTAACCTTATACGTTTGTGATAACCATATACTAATGAAGCAACACAATATGAAATAAAAGAAACGTTTTAGAGAATAATGTGTACTAACCTACTCCATAGCTTTTTCTTAATGCTTTGTGTTTATTTTAATATTTCAGAATGGCATTAAAGACGCTTTTGACAACAAAGCCTCCAACACCCTATTTTCGCCCCCCGCCAATCCACCTATGTGTGGTGTTGGTGGTGGAGCAGCCCAGGGTGGTGGCCTGGGAGTTTGACGCAAATGGTGCGAGACCAGCACAGACTAAAATGAATATTCTGGCCGCACTAACAGATGGGGATTCAGTGGCCAAGGTCACTGTATTCGAGGAGTTTGGAAAAAGATTTAAGGAGGGTGGCAGTTATAATGTGAAGGGGCTGTCTCTGAGAGGGCAGTCCCCCCCATATCAATTAAATATAACTAAGGACACGCTGTTCTTTAGGAGGGCTCCTATAGCGCTCAGCGCAGCGCTCAAACGTGAAGCAGAGCTTCTAATACACCCCCCCTCTCCACTGACTCCGCTGAGCACCTGCCGGGAAGCCAGGGGCCTGATAACCGTGGAGGGCGAGGTGGTCGAGGTAAATTAAGTTTCAGCCCAAGGTGGTTTAAAAAGGAAACAGGTTTAATATTAGCTGCAAATTGGTATAAAATGTCAATTAACTGAAACATTAATTGTGTTCAGCTGTCAGCTTTAAAAGAAGTCACGACAGGGAGAGACGTCGTTCCATTGCGCAACGTCACGATGCAGCAGGTAGGCAGTCCACTTCATTCATACATACATATATATAATAAAATGTATTTATTAATTTAGATAGCTGAGTAATTACGCTACATATATCGTATGAAGGCAAATAACTGTCAAAAATCCAAATCCATATCAAACATTTGCGGGCAAAAATCCATGCTCGCGCACACATGAAACATACGCCAACTTTTGCTGCGCGAGATGGACTTTTGCCCGCGAATGTTTGATATGGATTTATTTTGACAGTGATTTGCCTTCATAAGAGTCCTCAGACACATATATATATATATAATCTATATATATATAATCTCTCTCTCTCTCTCTGTTCATATATATATATATATATATATATATATATATATATATATATATATATATATATATATATATATATATATAGAGAGAGAGAGAGAGAGAGAGAGAGAGAAAGATAATTAAAGTAATTAAAATATTATTTCACATTACCTTCTACAGGGGGAATCACAGATGTCGCTGTGTTTCTGGAGGGAGGCGGCCGTATGGCAGCTGCAGGTGGGGGCCCACATTAAAGTTTCCCATCTTAAAGCTGGGAGGTCTAACTATGGGCTCAGACTCCAGTCCACAAACTTTTCCACCATCGAGGTAGGCCTACTTGTTTTTTTATGAAATTGAAACAAACTTTTTAGACAATCTTTACACTATCTGGCTTCAACAGCAAAGTTTGATTGGGTGATGTTATGTTAAATTTGAAGTGGCTATTTAAAAAAAAAGTTGAATAAATTATAATGCAATGCCTCCGTGCTGGGGTTATTTTATTTGCCTGCTTAAAAACGATAATGATTGCTCTGGATTGCGGCTGACAGCGGGATAATGTCTACTTTTCTCTCAAAAGGAGGTACGCTCAGAGGACATCGTGGGGGCACTCGGGGTGATGGAGATTGAGGGAGATCCGGGGAACCTCAACCTTCTTCTAGAAGACGGCCGTACCGTCTTAATTGAGGAGAGATTGTGGGAGCCAATTGAACTTGTCATGATTGAACCCGTGATAAAAGTTCAAATTAAAATGACAGGAAACAAGGTGCAGGCGATTGAAGTGGCGAAAAATTAAAATTTCTACTGTTATAAAATGTATATGTTTATAAGATTGTGTTCATAATGTATTAGTTATGTGTTCATTTTGTTTTGACTTGTTACTTATGTTCAATTGTTTTTTTACGCTTGTTTATAATTGTTATTTGTTGCAATAAATATTCAACCGTAGCAATGTTGTCCGTTACTGTTCATTTTGAATGCTGTATGTGACTTATTTTCAGTAGTGGTTTCTTATCCCTTTAGCAATGATGGCTGGTGGAACACTTCCTATAGTACCATCCAATCAATTTCGGCAAACATTCAAGTATTAGTTAATAAAACCAATAAGGGGAATCAAAAGCATTAGTACCTTGCAGTTGGGTATAATTTATTCCAGCACTAAAAAAGCAGTAAATAACACTGACATCTTATTTCTGTCACCCTCACAGGTAATTCAGTATAATATTTATACATTTTATATTATGTGTCCTTCAAACTATGACGTTATCAATCGATAGGCCTCATCAAAAACATTACAGTAAGAATTCCCTCCATGGGGGTTATATTTATTTATATTTTGAAATGTTGGCATTGGGGAAGGTAGAAGGACACCAGAGAGAGCAAAGGTGAAAGAGAGGGAGGGAGGAAGAGCGAGAAAGGGAGAGAAAGTGAGGAAGGGAGAGGGGGAGGAATGGAACGAGAGGAGGAGGAAGGGAGAAAGAGTGGGGGGGGAGAAAGAAAGGGGGGGAGGAAGGGAGAGGGAGAAAGGGAGAGAGAGGGGGAGAATGAGAGGGAGAGAGAGAGAGGACGAGAAATAAACAGACTGACTGACTGAGAGTGATTAACAGTGAGAAGAGGTCAGGGTGGAGGGGGGAGGGGGGGCGAGTGTCTTTATCATATTGGTCTGTTGACAGAAAGCATAGCTGCGTCATGTGACTCCACTAATCAGGTCACAAGGAGCAGCTGTGAGTCACAGACAGATCCTGCGGCGTGTGAGTGCTCGTAACCACGACAACGCCGCACCTGTGCGGCTGCAAAAGGGGAGACATGGCAGCAAGTTACACAGAATCCACACCTCAAACAAATGAGAACCAGCGCAAAACTATAACAGCTATCTAAAAAATACGGCGTTTGTATGAGACCCAAGACTCTACCGAACGCGTGGATGTGTGTTTTATGTCTGTCCGGTAATAAATACGGCTCCTATGGCCGTTGACAAAACGTGTACCTGGTGGATTTTTGTGAGAAATATGTCGGCAGATTTGTATTGGAGCCTATGGGGCTTTTGGCAGAGGTTGTGTCACTCAAACACTCCTTGCGCCAAAACTAAAAAACTCTGGGATTCCATGAACACATTAATCCAATCAGCACAACCATACCCTCATTAATCTGAAGAAATGAAGCCTCTAGAGTGTATACTTTGGCTGCAAGGACAGAAGTTCCATACTTTTTTAACCAGATTTCTGCGCTGCTTCACCCTCTAGCCATCGAGGTCCCCCTCTAGCAGACGCAATACACACTCATGTAAAAGTCAGAAACGGAGCGAAGAACTAGTGAAACATAATCAGTGATTATGAAAAAAGTACAATAGATATCAAGAAGCAGTTTTTTTCATAAAATAGTTGAGACTTGTGTGAACATTTGAGAGTTGAAATGGTGTCTGTAGCTGAAAGATTTGCAAAGCTGAAAAATCTGAAAGTTGAAGAAGTTTAGGAGGATTTGAAAGCAAACTCCATTTGAAAACCATGTTAAAATATTAATGATTATTGATTTATATAAATTCAAGCATAAGAGGTAGAAAGCTGAAAAGTCATAGCCCTCAAGCCAGAAAGGAGCTGAACATTTTAATATTTGAACGGTTTTAATAGCTGAAAGTGTGAAGGAGTTGAAAGGTGGCGCGGAAGAAATAGAAGAAGTTGAAGATGAAGAAATAAAGATTCGAAGAACAATACTTGGAATGCATCGTTAATGCATTCCAACAATTAGTCCACGATATGAAACAAGACGTGAAGGTTGAGCGAAACAACTACCAAGAACTATGGAATAATCTGGCGTTGGCTTGTTGAGCGGACCTGATCTTTATAGTGGGGATGATTAGGATTGAGTGCAGGTGTGCCTCGTCCGCTGCAGGGAACCAGCCACGGCCCCTAGCGCTCACAGCACCAGCAAAGGGAAACAGAAGGGGAGGAGGAGAGACGAAAACAACTACACAAATCCTCAGAGGGCCACACAAGATAGAGAAAATTGAACTTTGGCAATTTGGTTGCAAAAATAGTAGGTGAGGGCAGGAGGGGCTAGCTGTGCTCCAGATGTGGGCTGTGATGCAGAAGATCTGTGGTTCGAGTCCCGCCTCCGGCAAGTTGCAATCAAAGTGTGTTAAATGATGGCAGTTATGGAGATTTCCCTAATAGACAGGTATGTATGAAATGAAAAAGCTTCCAAAACCAAGTGCAGAAAATACCCTAAATAACACATGACAATAACACACTATAACAACTGTAAATAAAACCCCTCATTTCCCCCCGCTATGTGCATTTTGGACCTCCTCCCTCCACTGCTCCACAGTCTCGCCCCCGACAGCAGCACAATAGGCTACACCGTAGAGCCGGGTGTGGCCAGGTTCTAATTTTTTGGGCTGGCCACACTTGGAGCAGGTGTACTGCTGACGGGGATTTTTAGGTGGCATCAACTGACCAGCAGCAGCAGCCGCCGCCGCCTCGGCCGCCCCCCTCTTCCTCCAGACAGTGGTCCTGCACACTCTGGGTGTTGAGGAGGCGGATCTGCAGGACCAGGGAAGACACAAAGGAGCAGTGGAGGAAGGCCGCTGGACGAGGGCCCTGGCTTCTCATCCGGCACATTATAATAGAAGGGCTGTCCTTGTCCCACTTGAACAAAGGACAGCCCTTTGACGGGAACGAGAGGCTCGGCAGGGACAGCAGTGACAGCAGCTCCCTGCTGCAGCACAGCCGAGACCACCCCGCTCTGCTTTCGAGAGAACCTGGGAGACAAACACAGAATGTCGTCAGGCTCTTCAATCCAGCGATAAATCAGAGTGCAGACCAGAATCCGTCAAAGCAGCTTCACGTTAAACTCCACTGGATCAAGGTCCTGTGGTTCAGCTCAAAGAGCTTGTTACGTCCCCTGTTCTGTGTATAGGTTTGTGTGTGTGTTCTGTTTTGTGTGTGTGTGTTCATACAGGTGGTCCTGATCATCCATGATCTCCATTCATCTTGGCTCCACCCCCGCACGTTACCCGGTTCAGCTGTTTCCACTCATCTCCAATCCCATCATGCTCCTCTGTCAGTATATGTACCCCTGTGTTTGGTTCACCCGGGGGGGGGGTGTCACTCTGGTTGTGTGTATGTGAGTGCTTGTGTATGGTGGGGTAGTTATTAGTTCTGGTGGCCTCCACCAGGCGGCTGGCACTGGCCAGGTGGAAGGCCCTGAGTTGACCCCGAGGAGGCAGCTGAAAAAGTCACGAGGAGCAGAGTGTGGGTCAGTACACAGCAGATATGTACCAGAGGAAAGATTCCTGCTCTAAAGCAGTCTCACCGTTGGAGACTCTCCTTTCCAGCACAGGAGGTGTTCTTCCCCTTCGCTGCCTTGAACCGGCTCTTTGGTTGCCTCTCCCGGTATCTGGGAGGGTAGTCGACTCGCCGCTTGTCCTGCTCCGCCAAGCGAGTCCAAAGCAGGATGAGTCGTTCTACTCTCAGGCAGCCCCAGAAGGTTCCTCCCTTCCACCAGCGCCTAGGCCAGGTTCAGGACGTGCTGGTACCCAGGCTGGCCATCAGGACCCTGGATGTTCTCCTGAGAAGAAACGAGGAGGAACAAAGCCAGTAAACACAGTGCTGTAAGAGACTCGATCTCAGTCATCAGTATGTGAACTCGATCATCAGTATGTGAACTTAGTTCAGAGTCTGAGGAGGGCTGCTGGGGATCAGGGTCCTGAACCTCTGGGGCCTCAGGAGGGGCAACTTGACCAAATCGGGATGGCTTAGACGGTGCGTCAGCTGGATCACCTGACCGAGATGCTGCCACGCTGGAGGATGGAGTATCGGGCCCGAAGACTGTAGGGTCCGCTAAGTCTTCCTCGATGCCCTCGTCCTCCTCCAGCGCCTCGATGGTAGGAGCCTCGTCCGGAGTGTCAGGGTCCAGGCTGACGTCCTCAAGCACTTTGCCTTTCTGCTGGTACAGGTACTCAACTCCGATGTGCTCCCCTCTCACACAGAGAAGGAATCAGTCACGGCTCGTTTTGCTCTGTTATGAAATGAGGTGTTTTCACATCGCATACCTGTGTACTTAGCCAGCTCGGTGAAGTCCTTAACCACCTGAAGACCAAGCACTCTTTGGCTCTTCTGGTTAACAACGTGCTTGAGGTGGCCACTGTAGGAGTGCAGAGGTCCCAGCCGTCCCTCATCTGCAGCCGGTGGTGGTGCAGCTGCTGCTGCGCGGTCCTCGCTCCACCTCACCAGTCCATTCACCAGGAATGCCTGTAAGTGCTTGGCACTGTAAATGGAGAGTACATTTGTCACAAGCTGTGAGACACATGCCGGTACCTGGGATGAACCAGTTATGGTGGAGGTGGAAGGACTCCAGAGAGGTGGAGCCCCTTGCGCAGCGATAAATGGGCAGGCTGACTCCTCCCTTGGTCAGCCGGCCCATCTGGGTTTACAGCTGCACACCTGGCAGGTCCTGGATACAGCTGAGGTGGGTCCTCTGCGTACTCCATATGTCCTGGAAGCGGAGACTGTTGAGCAACGGGATGCCCAGGTTGTTGCGTCCTGCCGGTCCACCGAAGGTGTCGAGGAGGGCCGATTCCTCAGGCCCACGTGTCCTGCAACGGCAGTGGAGCCTCCACTCCTCCCTGGAGATCCTCTGGATCACCGCAGCGTCGGTCAGTCCAACCATCCCGTGCTTCCCCTCCAGCCGGGACCGCTTAGCCTCTGCGAGATGGCGTGCATCTCCGGCGTAGAAGATGCAGTGAGACAGCTTCCCCATGAAGGCGGGGTACAGCTCGTGGCTCTCGGTGTCGACACCTGATGGGAAGCGTCGCCCCAGCCAGTCGGTACTGCCTCATCAAGCCCGCCGCCATCCTGGACAGGCCCCCAGCGCTCTCGGTGCAAGTGAGGACGCTCATGAAGACCTGCCCGTGCTCATTGCCGACGTTGGTTGCCCAGGCGGCCGTGTCGGAGGAGATACCCACGAGCAGAGAGATTCTGAGAGTTAATGTGAGAAACACACAGCAGCTGGAAGGAAAAGAAACTGACAGACTGCACTCGCCGCCTTGGTGGAATCCATCTTTAAGATGGACCCTAAGGTGGACGTGATCCTGGCCTTGTACTCTTCCAGCCGCGCCAGGATGTCGTAGCTGTATACAGTCAGCAGCCAGACGGGGGATGGCAGAGGCGGAATCTGCCCCCTTGCCGAGCCCAAGGCCAGGAATCGCTCGCACACGCTGAGGTACTGGATCGCTCTCCGCATCCAGGCGTCCGAGTGCTGCTCCCGCAGGGTGTTGTACAGCTGGTTGGCACTGTTGCGCAGAGTGCGGGACCTCAGCTGTATCACCACCCTCATGTCACAGGACAGCCTGCAGAACGCCAACATCACGTAGAGCTGAGTCTGCACCTCCAACGGGATGTTCAACACAAATGGTGAAGAAATGCCTCCTTACTTGTACGTGAGTACAGCTGGGAACTGGCAGCTATGGGTGGGGGACAGCTGCCTGATGATGCCCTGTGACCACCCTCCGACGTGCTTCTTACATCGACGGCACTCCAGGTACTCTGTGCCCATGAGGTACCAGCCGTCGATGTCCAGGACCCTCCGGATGGTCCTGTACAGCCCAGCCTTGATCAAGGACCCAGTGCACAATGGCTAGGGGCATGTCAGCTGCAAATCCGGTGTGGCATCCAGAGGAACAGCCGACATGTGAAGAAGGGGTCGGGGGATGCGGAAGGCTGGTTGTAGACCGGCCGGGATTGGGGGGGTGCCAACAGAGGTTGAGCTCACCGACGAGCCAAGGCCTCCACTGGCTGTCCCTGGTAAACAGCACCCATCCGATCCACTGCTGCCGCTCCACAGTGAGAGCTGCCCTCCAGGACTGAGGCAGCAACTGGTGAGATGACAGCACAAACATAAAACCATTTTAATATCTATAGACAATCAGCAGGGACACCTGTGGTCTCACGTGTTAGAGATACTGCCTCACCTCACTGACAGAAGATGGAGGGGGAGGGAGGAAGCCTGGACCGGGCAACTCCTCCTGTTCCTCCATGGCGACGGGTGCAGATGGCGGCTGGAGGCAAGGGAGCCGGTGTCCCTGCAGGCTGAACCACGACAAGGGCTGTAGGAAGTTCCATCAGGGCGTCTATCTCCTGCGAGGCTTCCAGCAGCTCCTCGTCTGTGGGCTTGTCCAGCAGAGCAGAGACACCAGCTCCTGGAGGAGGAGGTGCTGCCGAGGAAGAGGAGGTGGCGACGATCGCAGCGGGTGGTGGCAGGAGTAAAAGAGGGGCCTTTTGCAAGGTAAAATAAATGTTTGAGGTAAACGCTTGAGATTAAGATGAATTATTATTAATACTGAGAGACTGACGAAGAGCTGCATTTACACACCACAAGAGATCAGGAGGTGGTTTTAAAGAGAGAAAGTCAGGGTGAGATGATAACTAGTTAGCCATGCAGATGTTGAGCTAGCCAGGCACTGATGAAAGCACAGTGAAAAAGACAATGTTATTTGTAGAGGTGGGTTATTGATCCAAGATGATCATCAAATCGCTGACCCAAAACTTACCAGTCATCTGCTTTCGTCCTCTGATCAAGAAACGTTTTAAAGTCATATTGATTGTTGACGCTTTTTTTAGTACTTCTGTTTGTGAACAAAGTGTTTCCTGTTTATGACTTTACCCTTTACTTACACGTCTGTCTCCAAGTCAACTACCTCCGTGACCAGCTCTTCATCTCAAGTCTCCACAGATGACCGGGGGGAGGACAGAGCTGGTCGGAAGGGGCTGAAGTGGGGGGCTGCAGACACATGATGACAGAAGATAAACCAGGAACACGGGAGCGTAGATCAAGTGGAACATCAGTAAATAACTGAGGCTGGACTGACCTGTAGATGCAGGCTTAGGGGCCACCAGCTTCTTCACCTGGGCCTGCATCTCCACAGCAGATAGAGACAAACACCACAAGCGCTGGACCAAGAGGCCTATTATGACACACGATAAATGACACGCAACAATAATTGAGACAACATTACAAAAAGCACTTGTGATGCACTCCTGGCTCTCAGGGTTGCGGGCGATGCAGAGGCTGCGCTGCTGCTGGAGGCGGTGGAGGAGGTAGATGCTCCAGCAGCAGCTTTCATCCTCTGTCTGTCTCTGTTGCGCACATACTGGACGGCGTTCTCCATCTGCGTCCCTGGAGCTGGTGACGTCCTCCGGAGGTATTTGACAAAACTGCACAAATCAAACAATCAACACTCACATGATTCTGATGATCGATGGTCGCCACAGTAACGTGACTATAGTAATAACAATGATCTTTTTCACCGGATCTTTTTGTTGTCCGTTGCCTCGTAAAGGCTCTCCAGGGACTCAAACTTAAAGTCCCCGAAGCCAACAAGGGCCCGTCCCTGCTGACCGGGCTGGAGGGAATTTGCCCGCGCCTCCTCAAATGCCCGGTGGAACCTGACTGTCTCCACAAAGTCCTTGTAGGTGGAGGAGTAGCGGGTGAAGGGGTCCTGTGAGGTTACACAGTGAGATTACACTATGAGGTTAAATATCATAATTTCTCTAATTGTAACTGTCTGAAAGTGTTATGAAGGACTTAACCTCGTTGGCCATCAGCGGGGACTGAGCCTCCGTCCTCTGGCGCTCTTTCTGGTGGGAGGCGACCAGATTGACGCTGTAGCCCACGTCGTTCTCCAAAAGCCAGTGGAAGGTTCTGCCCTGGTAGCGACCCAACTGCACCTTCCACCGGCTCAGGACCAGGGAGGCGTTGGTGGTGTCACCGCCCTCGGTGACAACGAAAGTCCAGGCCTCCGAGTCCACCTCCTCTGGCCTCTTTGCCCTGTAAGGCGCCTGGGCACTGGGGGGCATCTGGTTTGGCGGCAAATCACTGTCAAAATTTGAGAGCGTAAATCAGGTTGATGCGCGCACGTCAATCAAACATCCGCGAGCAAATGTCCGTCTCGCGTGAGCAAAAGTCCATCTTGCGCGAGATATTTGCCCTCTCGCGAAACGTGAACTTCCTCGCTTGCGAGGTTAGTCTCTGCTCGCGCTCGAAGGTGTTTTCTACGCGCTCGCTGTTTTTCTTTTTGACAGTAAGGGGGCGGAGCCAGTCACCATGGTATCTACATCTGATTGGTTACAAACCCCGTGTTTGGATTGGCTGGAGTGATGCATTCACACAACTATAGAAGCCCATTTCTGCACTAATGTAAGGGGATAGAAAGTCGAATTTCTGAGATAAAACGTTCGGTAACCGTAGTGGACCGTAGATGACAACCAGCTACAACCATCATTTACCATCATTACCATATGCGTTCCACCAGCCCGTTCGTCTGCGGGTGATACACGCTCGTACAAACTTAATAAAAGTTACGAACGGCCTTAATGCCCAGTAACCCGTAAAGTTCTCTCAGTGTGCACGACATGAACGTAGTGCCCTGGTCAGTCAGAATCTCCTTAGGGATTCCAACTCGGGAGATGACCTGAAACAGAGCCTGCGCGAAGCTCTTTGCAGAGATATTGTGCAACGGCTCTGCCTCCGGATAACGCGTTGTCAGAGTTCCCCCCTCCGGACCCAGGTAAAGGCTGGTTTAGGTCGGCCTCGCACGTACCTGTCTCAGCTCTGCAATCACGCACCTGCACCGGAGCCACAATCACCAGGGGATGAGAGGGAGAGCCTGACAACCGGCCGACGTCGGATCGTTACTCACGTCACCTATGTCGACCTCAGTCTTCGCGAGTCTCAGTGACCAGCACCCAGTCAAGCCGAGAGCCGGCTGTTCTCTTTTCATTCAGTGTAAATCCTGTTACTTACCTCTTGTCTCACCTCCTCGGTTACAGTGACACCTGTCTGTTCCTGCACGTGGGAGGACCACTGGGCACCGCGCACTGTCGAGGAGATCATCACCCGGGACCCCCTCCTTCATCTGCACTCCTCACGCCCACAACACAAAGCGATATCCGCGTGTGATATCTGCGATATCCGCGTGCGCTCCGGTGAAACGGCCCGATGAGGTCCATGCCGATCCGCTCGAACGGAACCTCCACCAACGGTAGAGGACGCAACGGCGCCCTCGGAATGGCCGGAGCGTTCACTAACTGACACTCCGGGCAGTACGCGCACCGGCGGCGCACGTCCCCCCGGATGCCTGGCCAATAAAATCGGGTCATTATCCGGTCTAGTGTTTTCTTGTATCCCATGTGACCAGCCATCGGGTTATAGTGAGCTGCCTGGAAAATCATTTCCCGGCGGCTTTTCGGCACCAGCAACTGAGTGTTTTCCTGCCCCGTCTGACTCACTCTATACAGTCTGTCCCTAATCAACGAAAAGTGCAGAAATGACTGCGCTGCATCAGGGCGCACCAGATGACCATCAACTCGTATCACTTGGTCGTAGGCTGAGCGTAGGGTATCGTCACGAGACTGTTAGAGTGGAAAATCTTCCATGGAGCGAAACTCGGGAGTCTCCAAGGGAGGCTCCGCGGGTTCCCCCTCCCCGTCTGCAGTGTCGGACGACCCTGCGTCACCGCTGAGCACAGCGCACATCTCCCTGTCGGTCGTGAACGCACCCCCGTAGCCCCCCCATTAGCTATCAAACCCCGGCCAATCTGTACCCAAAATGACGGGGTGCGTCAGGCGGGAGCTAACCGCGACCTTCATTCTATGCTTTTTCCCCTCATACCTAATTTCCACCGATATTATTACATTACATGTCATTTAGCGGACGCTTTTATCCAAAGCGACGTACAATAAGTGCATTCAACCATAGAGTACAAACTCAGGAGAACAAGAAAGTGCAATTTCCTCAAATAAGCCAATTTACAATTTGCTATAGATGAGTGACGTTACAAGTACAATTTAAGTGCTACAATTCGTTAGTCTTTAGTCGAGGTAGAGTCTGAAGAGGTGTGTCTTTAGTTTGCGGCGGAAGATGTGAAGGCTCTCTGCGGTCCTGATGTCTTCAGGGAGCTTGTTCCACCATTTCGGCGCAAGGACAGCGAAGAGTCGAGATCTAGTCGAGATACCACAGGATACACGTGAACATTACCCATGCACACACCATAGTCTCACCCGGTCTGCCTCCACCAATGCCCCCCGGCCGAACCAGGCTCTGATGAATCATAGACTGCGTGCAGCCCGAGTCCACCATCGCCTGGCGTATACCCCCCTGGATCCTTACCGGAACGCGGTACAACGCTCCCGGGCCGGGGGAGGGTGTTGGAACGCCAGCAACCCGGATCACTGTGCCCAGGGCACCGGTGTTCTCTGGGGTCGGTGAGTAGCGGGCCGGGAGGAACGATGTCCGTCGTGGGGTCGGCACGGGTCGCTCCGCCGCCGGCTGCTGCCCCCCTCCCCGTTGCTCTCCCCGTCCAGGTGATCCTCCGCAAGGGTGATGGCAGCTCTGAGGGTCGGCGGGCGGTGGTATTTCACCCACGCTGCCGTCCGGGTCGGGAGCCCCTCTGCAAACTGCTCCAACACCACCTTCTCCATCACTGCTTCCACTCCACCCCATCGCCGTTAGGCAGCAGCCATCTGCTCACGGCATCCTTGAGCCGCTGCCCGTACGTGAACGGCCGGTCCTCTGGCTCAGCTGAGGCCAATTGCCTCCACCTGGCACCGTTCCCTGAGCCACTCCCTTCTCCGTCCCCTCTGCAGCCGAGCCAAACCACGCCCGCCACCACAAGGGTGTTCCATCTAAACAAATGGACCCTACATGACACGTGACACTCCCATCTATGACATCAGTTATATTACAGCAGTGTTAATTTTGTAAGCTATTTTTGATTTAGTCTTAGTCTTTAGACGAAAAATGCATATTAGTTTTAGTCACATTTAGTCATTTTAATCCTTCTTAGTTTTAGTCTACTTTTCGTCGACGAAAACTAGACTAAAATGTAATTAGTTTTAGTCTAGTTTTAGTGCCATTTAATAGCCATATTAAACTCCTTTTCTTCCCTTCTCAGGTCCAGGGACCCCCTGTGTTGTGTCTACAACTGCATAATGGTCTAGCTTGCAGTACTTGGTTGTCCATTAGATGTCCCTTCTAGGACAGGTTTATAGCAGGTCGGCAAACTTTTTGACTGCCGGGCCACAATGGGTTGTAAAATGTGACGGAGGAGCCGGGCCAAGAACAAATGGTTGAAGTGTTTGTGTGAGCGAATATAAATGACATGTGAAAGGAAAGGATTTGGATTTTAACAAATAGCAAAGCATTTATTTGCAAGGCAATTTAACAAATTGGCAAAGGTGTAACAACTTCATGAGGACCAGGGATCTAAACACAACACTTTGTTGTCTTTGTCTGTTTACTTGCAATGCTTTTGAAACTTCATGGTCCTTTATTGTTTCCACAGTGAAATTGCTCGTTGTCACGCCCTAATTGTGTTCACCCGTATTCACCTGTTTTTCCCCTGTCTCCTCCCAAACCAGGTGTTCCCTGTTTGTCAATTATCCCTTGGGCATATAACCTGTGTCTTCTCCCTGTACTTGTTGCCAGTTCGTCTTGTGTGTTTCACCAGGTCTTACCAGCGTTATATCCCCGTAGTTTCCAGTCGATTCTTGAGATCCCCCGTGTACTGACCCCTGCCTGCCTCCGACAACGACACGGCCTGCCACCTCTGTACCTCCGACCTCCCGTGCACCGAACTCCTGCCTGCTTCCGACAACGACACTGCCTGCCCGAATTCCTCTTCATTAAACCTTATTCCTCATATCTGCGTTCGGGTCTCTGTCTGAGTCGTGATACTCGTCCCAACTAAAGAGACCTTAATGTCCTACAATCTGTGAAATACATTATTTTCTAGGCTGCATCAAAAAGCAGCCATTCTAAACTGGACCAACACTTTTCATTCAACAGTCTTTGTTTATTTGTTGGTTTCATGACCAGTTCTTGTCTCTTGGTTTCATGACCAGTTCTTGTCTCTTGGTTTCATGACCAGTTCTTGTCTCTTGTGTCCTGCGGGTTTTCCTCCACCTGCTCTGTGCCGCCACGTCCTTCACCTGCACTGCGCACTTCTATCAAAAGGCTCCACCTGTCACGCGTGTGCGCGCCTCTACGTTGCTTAGTAACGAGCGTACGGTGGCCGAGACGGTTTAACACCGTCTTCTCACGATGTGGCGTGTGAACTATAGTTGAAATGCGTGAGGCTTGAGAACCTGCAATGAGTTTATTATGTTAAACGTGTTAACAGCCCCGAGCTGTTAAACGGGTCTTCATGTTTCTGTGAAGCAGCACGGCTTCAGCCCGCTAACAGGCAGCTAACCAGAGACAGCTGAGCTAAACTAACGAAGCCACGTTCAAACTCGCCGAAGCGTAAAATAGTCGTCGCGGTCCGCAGTCGTGCACAAGAACCACCGCTGCACCGATGCGAGTGAGCGTTCTGGGTTCGTGGATGACGTCATCATGACACGTTAATAACCGCCGTACTTTTCCTGTCTGTTGTCTGTCAGCTGCGGGCGAATTTAGGGGGAAAAAACATGTTTGTCTCGTTAACGAAAGTTAGAATAGATTTAGTCATGGTTTTTATTTTTTAAGTAACGTCTTAGTCTCGTTTTAGTCATGGATTAAAAGGTTGTTAACAAAAAATTTGTCATAGTTTTCGTCGACGAAATTAACACTGTATTACAGTATTTCCTCTTGTCATTAAATCCTTCCTATCAGAGGCAACCGATGTCTGTCTCTAAATATGCACATCTTTTTGAATGGTTGTTATTCCACAACAAGACATTTGTCTTGTGCTAAACCTGTGTCTGAAGTGTCTGTATTTGACCCTGATGTGCAAAAGCAGAAAGATTTAAAGTTTCCATTTGCAGCTGTGTCTGAAGAAGGGAGTTAACTTGCTCTCACAGACGCTCGAACAAACTAGCATTGTGTGTTACCCTCATCTTCACCTTATCTCAACCTGATTTGTAGCTTCTTGTAACTGGCACTGAGGACGGTCTTCATGTGTATAAAGACTGAGTGTTTTTACTGCTCGGAGACGCCATTTACACCGAACGCTGAAATACGTGCTTGTGTGAGACCTCCTGCTTGCAAGCAATAGTTAGTGCCAGATATCTGGGGAGAATTGCTTATTTAATCTTTTTCTCTTCTAAATAAATGTTAACTTTTTGACTTTAATTAATCAACGTGCTGCGATCCTTCTCATCAAACGACTCGGGGGGATCGGAGATCCCCACACACATAAATGACGAATTATTCCACATAAATGACAAATATCACAATTCTACTGGACTGTTGAATGACACATGAATAAAACATGCTGCTGTTAGTTGTAATAAAGTAACGTTAGAACTTGTTAATAGCTGGTACTGTCAACATGTGGCGCATAACTGATGACTGCGGTCAACTCGATTCCAGGCTGCCCCATGTTCCATGTCGAAGTGTCCCTGAGCAAGACACCTAACCCCGAATTGCTCCCCAGGCAAAAATGTGAGAAAAGCCATGGGTTTAAAGTGTAATGTAAGTCGCTTTGGATAAAAGCGTCTGCTAAATGACCTGTAATGTAATGTAACTCAGCCGACGCTTGAAATTTAGTGCACGCATATGCTGACATTTACGGTATTGAACAAGTAACCCGAAAAAAGGCTAATTAAATAGCAAATTCCAGACAATGATAGAACTATGTGTGTAAAGGACTACTGGTGTACAATAAAATAAATATTTGTACAGTAAAAATTTGGAGATTTCGCAAGTAAAAGCCCTATAATTAAAATTTCAAAAACACAATTTCTCCATATTTGAGCTGCAATAAAAACTGATTTCCCTATAGTTCCAGGCCAAGATCAATGTACCTGTGTTAAGGACCTCTCTGACTACTGACATGCTGAATTTGAAACATTTTTACTTTACAGATTTGGAGATATCTGCAAAGTAAAAGCCCTATTTTTTCAAGTTCAAAAACACCACTTCTCAAAGTTTGAACTGCAATTAAAACAGATTGATCAATAGTTCCAGACTGAGACTAATGCACATGTGTTAAGGACCTCTCTGACTACTACCATGATGAATTTGAAACATTTTTACTGTACAGTTTGACAGATTTCACCAAAGCAAAAGCCCTATAATTGCACGTTCAAAAACACCTGTCACGATCTGGCGCTCCCCAGAGTACTGAGGCCTTCAATATCTGGTCCCCAAACTCCCCCCCTGTTTACTGTGCAGTTGGTCTGTCCCGTTTTGTGTTGGTTTGTTCCACTGTGTGTCTGTCTGTTGTGCACGCCCACTCACCGGTGTCTGGTTCCCCATCAAGCTGGTCTGTATATATACCCCTTATCCCTCTGTGTTCTTTGCAAAGTCTTGTGTAATTGTTATCACATTCTGAGCGCTATTTGGATATCCTGTTTTGTACTCTCGTTGAAGACCCCTTTTTGTTCCAGACCTCGTTGCCTCCTGACTGTACCTTTGCCCTTGTCCGTGCTCCTGGATATCGACCTCCCACCTGTCTTTTTGATATGACTAAGCCTAATCCCTGTATACCTGTTCTTCATTAAATCTCCGCTCTGCACTTGGGTCAACTCCTGTCTCCTGTGATGCGTTACAACACCATTCCTCAAAGATTGGACTGCCATAAAAACAGATTGATCAATAGTTACAGGCCAAGACCTATGTACCTGTGTTAAGGACCTCTCTGACTACTACCATACTGAATATCAAGTACTTTTACTGTGCAGATTTGGAGATTTCTTCAAAGTAAAAGCCCTATTTTTGCTCGTTCAAAAAGACCATTTCTCAAAGTTTGAACTGCAATAAAAACAGGTTGATCAATAGTTCCAGACCAAGACCAATGTACCTGTGTTAAGAACCTCTCTGACTACTAGCATGATAAATATCTAACATTTTTACTGTACAGATTTGGAGATTTCACCAAAGTAAAAGCCCTATAATTGCATGTTCAAAAAGATCATATCTCAAAGTATCTCAAGTTGAAATGCAATACAAACAGATTGATCAATAATTCCAGACAAAGACGTACATTTATCCGTACAACACTTTCATGACAATAAATTCACTGACTATTTTGTATATACAAGTTAAAGATTCTCGAAAATAAACATTCGTCTAACATTTATACATTCATGGACATCTTTGATCTTAGTAAAAAAATAAATTGACCTTTTAGTAGGTTCTTTGACACAATTTAACAAACGTGAATCCTAATGTGGGGGGTCTAGAAGGAACAGACCTTGGCGGCAGATTCTGGCTCTGGGGATGGGGAACGTAACCTCTCTGGGGGGGAAGGAGCCGGAGCTTGTGCGGGAGGTGAAGCGTCAGTTGGATCTGGTGGGGCTTACCTCTACGCACAGCCTCGGCTCTGGAGCCACACTCCTGGATAGGAGATGGACTCTATTCTACTCCGGGTGTGGGGATACTCAAGTCCCCAGCTGAGTGCTGCTACATTGGACTTTACCCCAGTGGACAAAAGGGTCACCTCCCTATGCCTTCAGGTGGTGGAGGGGAAAGCTCTGACTATTGTCTTTGCATATGTACCAAACAGCAGCTCAAATTATTCAGCCTTTTTGGAGACCCTGAATGGAGTCCTGCATGGGGCTCCAGTAGGGGACTCCATAGTCCTACTGGGAGACTTCAATGCGCACGTGGACGACGATGGAGATAACTGGAGAGGCGTGATTGGGAGAAATGGCCTCCCTGATCTGAACCCGAGCGGTTGTTTGTTATTGGACTTCTGTGCTAGTCACGGATTGTCTATAACAAACACCATGTTCGAACGTAAGGATGTTAATAAGTGTACGTGGTACCAGAACATCCTAGGCCAAAGATCAATGATCGATTTTGTAATCGTATCGTCTGATCTGAGGCCGCATGTTCTGGACACTTGGGTGATAATCAAAATGTCTTTTCATGGGCTTAGTTGGGGGTTCGCTGTCTTGTCTTGATTTAAGAGTTAGGTAAGGGGGGAAGCAAGATGTCGAGCAGGCAGACACGAGTCTGACAGGATGGGGAGTCAGTTTCTGTCCTGGCTGAGGAATGCAAGATCTGCAGGTCAACTAGCAGATTTGCTAGCCTAAGGGGGGTTAGAGACACACCAACACTATTCAACATACACACTCTGTTTACGATGTTTACGTTAAGTCAGGAGTCTGGACATTGGAAGTGACCGGATCTTAGATGCGGGAGGTGGAAGGTCCTCCTCTACGCCAGTTTAGGGCCAATAGAAATCTTTCCTTCTCTGTCTTTCAAGGGTTATAAAACATGATGTTCTTGCTGATGTTAGTTAGTTGTTCTTCCGGCCTGTGTGCTGCCTGAACTGCTCCTGCCTTTGCAAACGCAGCGCTGATACTTGACCTGTGATCTGACAAATACATTTTCCAGAACGAGAGAAGTTATTCGGCTGAATTTTTGATAACCCCGACCAGGCTCCAAATCTTGAACACGTATTCTTACATTGCAACAGAGGAAAATGGATCCTCAATCCGGTCGAATAATGCCATCGCTTCCTTTTCAAGTTCACTTCCTTGATGTTGCTGGAATACAGTTTGTAGCTGACTCCTCAGATTAGTCACCAACAGGGCTCGATATTGCTGCATTGCTGCCAAGACATCATTCACACATTCACTGAAAAACAGTCAAGAAAGAGCTAATTAAACCCAAACAGTCCAGTTTTAAAATTGTTCCCCACAAAATCTCTTTTATAAATAATACAAATATTAATAAGAGTAACATCAACACAATGATGCTTTTCAGCGAATTGATACAGCATTATTAAAAGTATTCAAAATATGAAATTATCCTAACTAGATAGCAGAGAGCAAATACAAGGCATTATTAAAAATGAAACCTCATGGAGATACAAGTCAGGTTGCAGCTAAGGGAAACTAATTAGGAAACTGTAAACTGACTTGGATTTGACATGCAGATAATCAACAGAGCCACAGATGAAATGAATGTAATGTATGTAGACAAACCTGTGAAAGGTGGTGTTTTTCTCTTGCAGTTAACATAATAGTAGCTTGTCTGGTGAGAGTGTTATGCCTGATGTCATCCTTAAAAAAGGGGGGGGAAAAAGAACGTATAATAAAACACACTGTTGCCACACACACTGATGTGCAGTGATAAAATAGCATTTTATGACAATCCAGTTGAGATTTCTTTTTGAAATGGTGAGACATAAACAAAAAGATTGATAATAAAGCTTAGCTGTGTACTGAAGGAAACAGCAGACTTACCTCTGACTGACATGATGCAGAAGAGTCTACAGCAGGACATGATCCAACAGTCATTACATCTTGCACCCTGTTTTCCACCACCGCTTCATCCGTTTGATGCTCTCTGATTTGCACCGTCGCATCAGCTGGCCTGTATGTCCACGCATTCACCGCTGAAGAGGCTTCCGGGCTTGCTGTTGACCTCTCTCTCCGTGAGTTGCTGCTGCCACTTTCAAGGTGTTCGTAGTGGTTTCGTGTAATGTGATACCATAGAGAGTTGTAGACTCGATACTCTTTGGTGCATCCATCAATTCCACAAATAATGCGAATATCGGGACTGCGACTATAAGTATTAATATGACTCAATAAAGATTTGAGATTGAGAGCCACGAACACAAAGCAAATAACACAGCGCCAAATCATTTCCCCCGCTTTTAGCCTGGGTTAACTAGCTAGCTGGAGTGCGACCTACGTTTTCACCTGCTCTGTCTGACCGTCTGAACCAGGACCTGGTGCTACGTCACGTGAAAAGGTACGTACCATAATTCAGTGTCTTATGACAGCAGAAACGACTTGCCATTTATCGCTTATCACATGAGTGTGACTCGATTTTAATCATTATAAAGTAATATGATCTTATTTAGATGAATATAATTGGTATAAATGCTAAATAAACTCATTTAGTCTGAGTGCCCACCCCTCTTGGAAGATGGTACAATCCAACCTGTTGCGCATTTTTTTTTTCTCCGCTTGGAGTCCGTTACAATTTGAATTTGGCCTACAGAGTAGCTACTCCCGAGGTCACCTGCTGCTGCGCGAATTGATTATTCTCAAACGTCAACTGTGCATATCAGAGTCAACAGATGGACAAACTGGACGAGGTTGCAATTGCCACACTCAGGTATGCTACAGGGGTTACTTTTATGTTGTACTGGAGTTCTTTACCTATCTTAACGATTCGTGGATTTGCGGCTAATAGGCTAAAGTTTAGCAGCTAATCTGCATAAAAAAAACGGCTGGTGTTGCGTTATGATTCCCATCTAGAAATAGGTCTAATTAAGCTTTCAGTCCATTATGTTAATATTAAGGGCTGTAAATGCTGAAATAACATGGCTGTAAAACGTTAAGGGTTAATTGATTAAGCAGTGCACATGCCCAGGCATGAGCCGTAGCCATTGCAGCTCTTTAGCGCGCCCAGGACCCCGGCACTATCAGTACAAGGCGCCTGAGTTTAATCTGTAGGCTAACGCATTTGTTTCAAGGTGCCATTTGTGGTGTCAGTTGTCTATCAAGCTTTATATATATTCTTTAAATATATTAACTGACATGAGATGTGAATGCATTTTATCTAGAAAGGCTCTATTGTCACAGTTACTGTAGTTTGCATGGTGTCATCATATGTACCAGTAATTTATAAATGCTGTCAAATTCACTCACTGCTCTTGAATTAAAAAAAGGAAGCATTTGTAAAATGTCCAAACAGTGCTTATTGTACATGGGGTGTTGCCAAAAGGTCCTCACCTGCTATGTTAAAATTAGGGAATTAAATGATAACTTTTGCTTCTTGGCCCTGACTGTAACTGTTCTATATTCCAGTTGCTAATATTGGAGAAGACTTACTCCCCTCCCTTTCCCGAGACGACATGTTTTTTTGTAATCCCCAAAATGTAAATGCTTAAACTAACAAGTATGAACTATGACAAAGTTACTCAATAAATGTTTGTGTAAATGTGTTTTAGGTGGATACTGCTCCCGAAATTCAGCAATCACCCCCGACTGGAAGCAGTGACTTTTCAAAAGAGGAGGCCAATACTTCTAAATTTGTGACTATGTCAAACCCAGAATACATAGTCTTCACCGACAGTGAGCTTGAACAGGTGCGACGCTCCTACTTTGAACAGAAACGACTGGGGACCGAGCGCAATGGGACCCTATCCAAGGAGCTCTTCTGCCGACTTATAAGAAACACTATGACTAACATGATCTCCATCGCAAGAGCCACAGACGACTCCAGATACCCCACCAAACATGAGGTTAATGCCATGGCAAAGTGACTGGTGGACTACTATCCAATGATAAAAGACAGGTCATCAAACAATGAGTGGGTGAGTAGATTTTGTCACTTGTGCTTATTGCTGGTCGTGATGTTAATACTGAGATTTCTGTTCATACAGTGCTAAATCGTGACAGAAAGTTCAAATGGAGCTAGACATTGCCGAAAGCTATAATTGGAATATTGTAAAAAACAAAAAAAATATGTTAACTATGTATGTCTCGCAGGAGCATGTTGCCAAAAAGCTCATGAAGAGACTCTCAAATGTCAGAAGTCCAAAGAAGGCCAAAGGTCCTCCTTCCAAGAAACCACGACAAGAAGTCAGTTCAGACGTTGCAACTGACTATGATGGAGATTCCAGTACATCCACCATTATTCAGGAACGGTCACCTGTTAGTCCCATGGGCATCCCAGTAGATATGTCATTTAGAACCAGCACCCCAGCGCAGAACCGGAACAGCAGTGATGAAGAATGCATGTATAGTATTACATATACTTTATCAGTTTTACTTGTTATTTTGGAAATCTCATGTCCGCTTTCCACCATAACGTTCCTGCAATATCTTCAGCTTGTTCAGTTGACATCATGGACAGCCAGAAAATCCAAGCAAGACGCTACAAGACCCTCCAAGAAATATACAAATCCAAAAATAATAATGGATGTTGTGTTCTCGTGGAGATGTTTTCCCCTGCAGTGGATTTCTATCTGGTGTTGCATTTTCCTAAGGTCTCCCTATCATTGCTGCTTTTTTCGCACAAACCTTTCTGTGGTTATGGGGACAAAACCAGACTGTGAGGCTCGTAGGCGTGAGTTGTGGTTTTGGTGTAAGAGTGACCGTGTGAAAGGATGGATGACAGGGTGTGTGACTGAGGGTGAGTGATACTAGATGTGGCAAGAAAAGGGTGTGGAAGAATACAACTGAGAATACTGGGGGAGTGTTCATATGACATTTGGGAGGTTACAGTAAACGATGGTGCAAGACTTCAACTGACACTATGCTTGACTTAGATTCAGACACAGATCCAGAGAGTAAGTACTTCAACAATGGGAGAAATTGTGACTACTACACGGAAAATCAGTTCAACGAAAAGTTTGGGTCAGAACACAATATAAAGATAATACACTTCAATAGTAGAAGCCTTTACGCTAATTTTTACAAGATTAAAGACTACCTAGACCAGTTCACCTCACCGTTCAGTGTAATCGCAATCTCGGAGACCTGGATTAGTCTGGAGAAAGGGGTGGAATTTGAGTTGGATGGTTATAATCTGAATTATGTAAACAGAGGCAACAAAAGGGGAGGGGGAGTTGCACTTTATGTTGATAGAAGACTTAAGTACAAGATTGTTGAAAGTATGACGGCTGCAATTGATGATATATGTGAATGTATTACTGTTGAAATAGATATGGGGAAAAGGAAGAACATCATTGTCAGCTGTGCATACCGGGCTCCCAACAATAGCATAGAGAAGTTCAAGGAGGTGATGGAGAGTATGGCTACAAACACCGAGCAAAAGGTAACTTTTCTCTGTGGCGATTACAACATCGATCTTCTGAATCCTAACAAACTAACACCGATAGAGAAATTCATGGATGCAATGTACAGCAGAAGCTTGTATCCTACTATTACTAAACCTAGTCGAATTACATTTCACTCTGCAACACTTATAGATAATATTTTTACTAATAATCTAATAGATAATATAGAAAGTGGATTATTATTAAATGATATTAGTGACCATCTGCCGGTGTTTGCAATCTACAGCGGTGCACCTAGGTTGGCTGAAAGAAATGAAATGATAGAAAGGAGATTAAGAACGGTTGACAATCTAAACAAGTTCAGAAATGAATTAAGTGCACAAAACTGGAGAAAGGTTTATGAGGCAGAGGAGGTTGATTATGCTTATGATTCCTTCCTGCAAACTTTTCTGATATTATATGACAGATGCTGTCCAATTCAGCAAAGCAGAAAACGAGCAAATCGCTCAGATAAACCTTGGCTTACAAAGGGTCTGTTGAACGCCTGTAAAAAGAACTTCTTATATAAAGAGTTTATCAAGAATAGAAATAAGGAGAAAGAAATGAAGTATAAAAGATATAAAAATAAATTAACTGATATTATGCGAAATTGTAAAAAGGATTATTAGTGTAAACTACTAGATAAAAATAAAAATAATATAAAGGAAACATGGAAGATCTTAAATTCAATTATAAGAAATCAATCGACCAGCTCTGGATTGCCAGAAGAAATTCTAGATAATGATAAGATTATTAATGACAAAAAGGAGATGGTAGAAGGCTTCAATAAATTCTTTGTAAATGTGGGCCCTAAACTACAAGAGCAGATAAACCTTCCGCAAGGGGGATGCGTAGCACATTATTTGGGCAAGAGGAACCCAGATACTATCTTTCTGAAGGACACCGATAAAAATGAAATTATTGCCATAGTTAATAACTTAAAAAAAAAAACATCAAGAGACTGGAATGGTATTGATATGACAATAGTAAAAGAAGTCATTATTAATATAGCAGATCCCCTAGCACATATCTGTAATGTTTCACTTCAAACGGGCTTCTTTCCAACCAAAATGAAAACTGCTAAGGTAATTCCGATTTTCAAAGAAGGTTTTGTGGTATATGTCTATGTTGATTTTTAAATTTTTAAATTTTTTAATGTCTACATGTTTATGAAATAAAATGCTTCAAATCAAAATCAAATCAAAAAGCCAAACAAAGCTGCGGTAACTCATTTGCTGAACATGGAATTTGAGTCTCGAAGATGCTCTGTCTTGCTCCTTTAAAACATCAGAGGTGATGAAGCAACAAAGATTCTAGAGGCTTACCCTTGTTTCAGAGAACTGGATCATGTAAGTAATGTTGTTGGGTTTTTTGGGGGGGTTTAAGAAGAATAAGTCATCAGAATGTTTCTTTTCTTTATCTGAATCTATTTTCAAGGTGCTGGATGAGCTGCAGCGAATCATCCAACCGACCAACTCCCAGTACGTATCAGAGATGCAGAACAGATGGAAAACCTTCCATTCAAAGGTCCAGTTTTATGGAAAACTTTGAATGGAGGTGAAGTCACAATACATTGACTTCATTTTATATAATAATGTCTGGTAATTATTTGTTAAAGTTACTTATGGTATCACCTTGTATTGTCCCTTTTCCATTAAAGCAGTGGAGCATATCACAGCTGTCTTCAGAGCCCTTCCACTGCTCTTTCCGTCCAGCACTTTGCCACCGAAGAAACTGGGCTCAAGCAGCGAGACTCTTTTCCATGTCTTAGCGGTGAGATTTACATCCATCCATTGTCAAACCGCTTATCCTGCACACAGGGTCGCGGGGGGGCTGGAGTCCATCCCAGCCAACTTCGGGCGATAGACAGGGTACATCCTGGATTGGTCGCCAGCCAATCGCAGGGCCACACAGAGACACACAACCATTCACACTCACATTCACACATCTACGGGCAATTTAGAGTCCCCAATCAACCTGATCCCCAGAGCATGTCTTTGGACTGTGGGAGGAAGCCGGAGAACCCGGAGAGAACCCACGCAGACACGGGGAGAACATGCAGACTCCACACAGAAAGGCCACTGGGTGGAATCGAACCCAGGACCTTCTTGCTGTGAGGCAACAGTGCTAACCACCACGCCACCGTGCCGCCCTGTGAGATTTACAGACTTAGTGAAACATTTCATAATATATGTTAGTGTTTCAGGCATACATCTTTTATTACGTAGGTTTAGTTACTTTGAGATAAACTTTTATCATTTCAAAAGCTCCAAAGGGGAAGTGTTTTCCATAGTGTACTTAATGTAGTACTAACTTCGATGGAACTAGCTGTGCATTCAGCATTTGCAGTGGGCTTAATGCTGAGGGCTGACGGTTTTAAAGTACAACATGATTTCCCCTAGCCCCGGACTCAGGTAGATCTCTGGAAACGGGTCTGCAGGGTCCGGTATCATCTTCTTCTGGCTGTATTCCATGAGGAGGCTCTTTTCTTCCCCCGTCAGCCTTTGGCTCCACAGCTCCAGGAGCCTCCTCGCCAACCGGACCGAATGCAGCCCAAGCAGTGAGCCCAGGGCCGGGGCGTCGCTCAGCATCGGCCCCACTGCGTCCACCGGCTGCTGCAGGCACAATGTTTTTGTTTTTCGCAGCGCCCCCGTCAGGCCAGGGGTGACGCTGCTGCTGACGTCCAGCTTGGCCCTGCAAATCAATGATTCTCTCAACAACCAGTACAAAGAGTTAGACAGTGGACACCTTTTTTGAATAAAAAGGGCCCAAGACTTAAAAACGCCCTGATAAAACGGAGGCAGCCCTTTTATATTTAAAATTTTGGGATCCATTAAAAACAGAGCAGTATCCAGCCCCAGGTTGTCTGTACGTCTGAGGATGCAACTGGCCACATCTCGCCACACTAAACCCTCCGGACATGGTATTTTTTCAAAAACTGTAACCTAAAAGTGGCCGTCCGGCTGGCCAAGTGGACAAGGACCTGTCCCCCCTCCTCTCTGGCTAAAAACAGCATCCCTTGTGGCACCCAGTGTAGACCCTCCCAAAAGAAATCTACCATCTTTCGCTGTATGTGGGCTACAAACGCCGAGGGAGGATCTAGGCAGGTTAAGCGGTGCCACAAATGAGATGCAATGAGATTGTTTAAAACCAACACTCTACCTTTAAAAGACATCTGAGGGAACAGCCATTTCCATTTTGCAAGTTTTCCCTCTATCTTCTCTGTGACGCCCTCCCAGTTCTTTTGGACAATGTCTCTTTGTCCCAGATAGATCCCCAGGTATTTAAAACCGTCTTTTCTCCAAACTAAACTTTGGGGAAGAACCGGGAGGCCGTCACGCCATTCACCGGCAGCAAAGGCTTCGCTTTTCCTCCAGTTCACCCTCACTGCCGATGCCTTGCTAAAATCCTCCACCACGCTGTTTAAAAGGTCTGCATCCCTCTGGTCCTTAATAAAAACAACATCATCTGCATAAGCTGATAAAATCATGTTCCTACTAAAACCAGGTAAAACCAGGCCCTCCAGGCTAGAGCGTATTCTGCTGAGAAGGGGTTCCAGGGAGAGTGCATAGAGCATTCCGGACAGAGCACAACCCTGCCGGACTCCTCTAAACACCCTAAAAGGAGCACACAGACTACCGTTTATCTTCAGCACACTCTCAACCTCGCTGTACAACACTTTGATCTTAGCTATGAAACCAGCGCTGAACCCAAACTTCCCCATGACCTTCCAGAGGAAGCTGTGCTCAACGCAGTCAAAAGCCTTTTCCTGGTCTAGAGAAATCAGACCAGTACTAATACCTAACGAGCTGGCGACCTCCAAAACATCACGAATGAGGTAGACATTGTCTACCATGGACCTGCCGGGCACACAGTAGGTCTTGTCCCGATGGATGACCTGCTCCATAGTTTCCCTCAGCCTGGAGGCAAAGACCCTGGACAGAAGCTTGTAATCCACGCACAGTAGAGACACAGGGCGCCAGTTGCCGATGTCCTGCAGGTTCCCCTTCTTCGGCATTAGTGTTATCACCGCTCTGCGGCAGGACATCGGCATGGAACCAGAGGCCAGACTCTCATTAAAAACCTCCAGGATATCAGGCCGTCGATGCCAGGAGCACGCCGTCCCTGCATGCCCTGCAAGGCGGCCTTCAGCTCCTGCACCGTTATGGGTCGGTTGAGCGCTTTGTTGGTCTCCTCAGAGACTTGGTAGAGGTAGTCCGCTCACAAACTCCTCCGTCAGTGCTTCCTCCTCCCTGTACTCACTGGTGTAGAGGGAAGAGTAAAAGCTGACCGCTCGCCTCCTAATCTGGCATGGTTCCACCACCAGCAACCCTGTCTGCCAACAGCGCGTGGATCACCCCCCCCTGATCACTCTTCCTCTCCAGGCCGAAGAAAAAACTAGAGGGAGTGTCCATCTCCGTGATGGTCTGGAATCGGGACCTGACCAGTGCACCCTGAGCTTTAACGTCTAACAGGTCGGCCAGAGCCATTTTTTTGATCTTGAGGATTTCAAAATGTCCTCGCTCTCCTGTGGACTCGTTTAAACGCTCTAGTTCCACTATATCAGTCTCCAGGTCCTTCATAGATCTGGTGATGTCTCTGGTCACGTTGAAAGTGTGCTGCTGACAAAGAAGCCTAATCTCGATCTTACCGCGGTCGCACCACTGCCTAAGACTCCTAAAATCACTCTTCCTCAGCCTAAAAACACTCCAAAAATATGAAAGGGCCGCTCTAAAATTCTTATCAAATGTTAAAACGGAGTTAAAATGCCAGTATGCGCGCTTTTTGGCTAAATGTTCCTAATAAAACCATTACACACCAGCAGGGAATGATCTGAAAAAACAGCCGGTACAATGGTACACATTTTAAAAATATTAAAATGGTGCTTAAAAACATAAAACCGATCAAGCCTGGCTGAGGAGACTCTACCTTCTCTGAGGTGGGACCACGTGTACTGTCGGCAGTCTGCATGCATCCTTCTCCACACATCCACCAGGCCATGAGACCGGACCAGCTGCCTCAGAGCGTGCGGTGAAGCTGGATGTGGCTCTGCGTGGTTGCGGTCTATAGTCGCATCTTCTGTGCAGTTAAAATCCCCCCCCCAAGAATAAAAAATCCTCCAGGGCACAGCCATCTAAAAGATCATTAACTTTTGTTAAAAAAAGCTTCCTCTCTGTACAGATTGTTGGAGCATACACATTGATAAAACAACAGTAAAAAGGTTCAATCGTGCCTTGACTAAAAACAACCTCCCCTCGATGATGTGTTTGACCTCCAGGGAGACTGGCTTAGAGGACCTGGAGAAGAGGAAGCCCACTCCTCCACTGAGGTTGGTGTTGTGGCTCAGCAGGACTTCCCCTTCCCACTCCCTCCTCCAGTCGGCCTCGTTGGTGCTGTCGCTGTGCGTCAACAACATCAAGACGTTTCATTTTTTTAAATTCATAAATAAGATGCCCTCTTCTTGGCATTTCTGGCTCCATTCACGTTCAGGCTTCCCACTTTTAAAGTATCCATGATACTTTAAATAGTATAGTATTGAATAAAAAAATGAAACACAAATAAAAACCAATAAATCAATTAAAACAGACATTGGGGCTTTTTTCGTGATCGTTGATTGCTCGTTTTGGTTTTAGCACAAGTTTTTTCAGTCTAATACCCTCTTGATCTGTGAAGCCAGACTCCTCTCGCTGGCTCACGCGGAGTCTGGCTGAGTTATAAAAACACACCAGTGTTTTCAGATTCCTCCTATTTTGACTTTCTGTAAAAACATTTTTATTTGAGTTTTTTCCCTTGGTCAGACAGGCGCTGTGGATGTCGCTGCTGTCCGACACGCAGCCCTCACTCTCACTGCCGTCAGATTGCCCCTGACCTCACCCACCAAAACACCCTCATTCACACCGTGCACATCTTCCATACTCACCCCGTGTAGGTCAGACACAGCAGCGCAACGGGCCGCAGATCCGCCACAGCCCGGCCAGGCGGAGCGGGTCCCCGCGCCTCGGGCAGGCACCCACGGTGTGCCCCTCCTCGCCGCAAACCGAAACATTTCATCGCCGACGATGATGCAAAAATCACGTACTCGTAATCTAATAATAATAATAATAATCTGCTCACAACATACGGACTTGTGACACAATATTTATGGACTTGCAGATCTGAAATTTCAGAGATATTTAGCTAGTGTAGAGCAAAAATAGGAGGGCGAGTCCAGTCAACAAAGTCAAATTTAAATTTAATTAAATCGTGACCTTTATTTTTTTAAATCAAAAGTCAATTCAAATCATGGTTTTCAAGAATTGCCACAGCCTAAAATTTCACGGTCAAAGAAAATGAATAAAATAAATGAACACGTGGCAGCACGAGATTACATAATCGCGACAATTTATGGCGATTTAACTACAGTGCCACCTTGTGGCAGAACAGGGACCAGCAACGCCACCCTGGGAATTTCACCCAGAGAATACTAACTAATAAGGTCACGCAGGTAAGTATCACAAAAGATGCCAAAGACGTGGTTCAATGTACAAAAAGGGGTTATAAGTTTATTACAATAAAATACGAGGATCCATAAAACAATTTAAAACACGCTCACAATTTCCACAACAAAAGGGGAATTAATGGGGGTTATAATGGTCAAAATAATAAACAAAATGATGAACGCTTACCAGTGGTTGTGGAGGCGACACGAGGGCAGCGGGGGAGGTTTCAAAAGAAGACACCCGTGAACACAAAAACAAAATAGTGAGCACAGCAAAACAAACTAGAAAATGCATTTCCTGCTGAAAATGCGTTGGAATGCAAAAAGCTGAAAGCTGAAATGAACTTTTTAAAATAGCTGAAAATACAGAAAGTTGAAGGGAATTTGAATACATTTGCTGAAATTATAGATATTAGAAAAGCTGAAATGAATTTGAAATTGCTGAAAATACAGAAATGGGAGAAGCTGAAAGGAATTTCAATAGATTTGCTGAAAAAGCAGAAATGAAAACAGCTGAAATAAATTTGAAATATTGCAAAAAAATACAGAAATGAATATTGAAAAATTGCTGTTGATAGAGGCATAATAGCTGAAATTATTTTAAAGAACTGCTGAAAATACAGGAAGTGGGGAAGCTGAATTTCAATAGATTTTCTAAAAACAGAAGTTGCAGGAGCTTAAATTTGTTTAAAATTGTTTGTAGTAATATTAGTAGTAGTATTAGTTATAATTGTGGTATTAGTAGTACTAGCAGTAATAGTAGGTTTAGTATCAATAGCAGTAGAAACAGCTGTAATACTATTAGCCATAGTCGTATTTGTAATAACATTAGTAGTAGTTGTAGTATTAATAGCAGTAGAAATACTAGTAGTATGGTAGTAGAAGTATCAGTTGTAGTACTAGAAGTACGAGTAATATTCGTAGTGGGAGACAGAATGTTTGTTATTCAAACTAAGAAGTTTTTAATTAATAGGCCTCATCACAAACATTACAGTAAAAATTCCCTCCATGTGGCTTTTATTTTGAAATTATTGGATTGGGTGGGTTGGGGGGGTGTAGATAGAGGGAGGGAGGGTGAGAGGGTGAGGAAGGGAGGGGTGGTGAGGAAGAGATAGAGGGAGAGGAGGAGAAATAGACAGACATACTGACTGACTGAGTGATTAACAGTGAGAAGAGGTCAGGGTGGAGGGGGGAGGGGGGGCGAGTGTCTTTATCATATTGGTCTGTTGACAGAAAGCATAGCTGCGTCATGTGACTCCACTAATCACGTCATAGAAGCAGCTGTGAGTCACACACAGAGATACTGCAGCGTGTTTACGAGTAACCACGGCAACGGCGCACCTATTGCATTGGGTGGGGTGGGGGGGTGTAGATAGAGGGAGGGAGGGTGAGAGGGTGAGGAAGGGAATGGTGGTGAGGAAGAGAGGGAGAGGGGAGGAGAATTAGACTGACTGACTGACTGAGAGTGATTAACAGTGAGAAGAGGTCAGGGTGGAGGGGGGAGGGGGGGCGAGTGTCTTTATCATATTGGTCTGTTGACAGAAAGCATAGCTGCGTCATGTGACTCCACTAATCAGGTCACAAGGAGCAGCTGTGAGTCACAGACAGATCCTGCAGCATGTGAGTGCTCGTAACCACGACAACGGCGCACCTGTGCTCATTAACGGCTGCAAAATGCAGAGACATGGCAGCAAGTTACACAGAATCCACACCTCACACAAATGAGAACCAGCGCAAAACTATAACAGCTATCTAAAAAATACGGCGTTTGTATGAGACCCAAGACTCTACCGAACGCGTGGATGTGCTTTTTATGTCTGTCCGGTAATAAATACGGCTCCTATGGCCGTTTACAAAACGTGTACCTTGTGGATTTTTGTGAGAAATATGTCGGCAGATTTGTATTGGAGCCTATGGGGCTTTTGGCAGAGGTTGTGTCACTCAAACACTCCTTGCGCCAAAACTAAAAAACTCTGGGATTCCATGAACACATTAATCCAATCAGCACAACCATACCCTCATTAATCTGAAGAAATGAAGCCTCTAGAGTGTATACTTTGGCTGCAAGGACAGAAGTTCCATATTTTTTTAACCAGATTCCTGCGATGCCCCACACTCTAGCCCGCGAGCTCTCCACTCTAGCAGACGCAATACACACTCATGTAAAAGTCAGAAACGGAGCGAAGAACTAGTGAAACATAATCAGTGATAATGAAAAAAGTACAATAGATATCAAGAAGCAGTTTTTTTCATAAAATAGTTGAGACTTGTGTGAACATTTGAGAGTTGAAATGGTGTCTGTAGCTGAAAGATTTGCGAAGCTGAAAAATCTGAAAGTTGAAGAAGTTGAAGAGGATTTGAAAAGCAAACTCCATTTGAAAACCATGTTAAAATATTAACGATTATTGATTTATATAAATTCAAGCTTAAGAGGTAGAAAGCTGAAAAGTCATAGCCCTCAAGCCAGAAAGAAGCTGAACATTTTAATATTTGAAGGATTTTAATAGCTGAAAGTGTGAAGGAGTTGAAAGGTGGCGCGGAAGAAATAGAAGTTGAAGATGAAGAAATAAAGATTCGAAGAACAATACTTGGAATGCATCGTTAATGCATTCCAACAACTAGAAAATGCATTTCCTGCTGAAAATGCGTTGGAATGCAAAAAGCTGAAAGCTGAAATGAATATTTAAAAATAGCTGAAAATACAGAAAGTTGAAGGGAATTTGAATACATCTGAACTTACAGATATTAGAAAAGCTGAAATTAATTTGAAATTGCTGAAAATACAGAAATGGGAGAAGCTGAAAGGAATTTCAATAGATTTGCTGAAAAAGCAGAAATGAAAACAGCTGAAATAAATTTGAAATATTGCAAAAAAATACAGAAATGAATATTAAAAAATTGCTGTTGATAGAGGCATAAGAATAGCTGAAATTATTGTAAAGAATTGCTGAAAATACAGGAAGTGGGGAAGCTGAATTTCAATAGATTTTCTAAAAACAGAAGTTGCAGGAGCTTAAATTTGTTTAAAATTGTTTGTAGTAATATTAGTAGTAGTATTAGTTATAATTGTGGTATTAGTAGTACTAGCAGTATAAGCAGTAATAGTAGGTTTAGTATCAATAGCAGTAGAAACAGCTGGAATACTATTAGCCATAGTAGTATTTGTAATAACATTAGTAGTAGTTGTAGTATTAATAGCAGTAGAAATACTAGTAGTATGGTAGTAGAAGTATCAGTTGTAGTACTAGAAGTACGAGTAATATTCGTAGTGGGAGACAGAATGTTTGTTATTCACACTTAAAAGTTTTTAATTAATAGGCCTCATCACAGACATTACAGTAAAAATTCCCTCCATGGGGCTTTTATTTTGAAATTATTGGATTGGGTGGGGTGGGGGGGAGTAGATAGAGGGAGGGAGGGTGAGAGGGTGAGGAAGGGAGGGGTGGTGAGGAAGAGATAGAGGGAGAGAGAGGGAGAGGAGAAATAGACAGACATACTGACTGAGAGTGATTAACAGTGAGCAGAGGTCAGGGTGGAGGGGGGAGGGGGGCCAGTGTCTTTATCATATTGGTCTGTTGACAGAAAGCATAGCTGCGTCATGTGACTCCACTAATCAGGTCATAGGAGCAGCTGTGAGCCACAGACAGATCCTGCAGCGTGTGAGTGCTCGTAACCACGACAACGGCGCACCTGTGATCATTAACGATCTACTGCAAAAGACAGAGACATGGCAGCAAGTTACACAGAATCCACACCTCAAACAAATGAGAACCAGCGCAAAACTATAACAGCTATCTAAAAAATACGGCGTTTGTATGAGACCCAAGACTCTACCGAACGCGTGGATGTGTTTTTATGTCTGTCCGGTAATAAATACGGCTCCTATGGCCGTTTACAAAACGTGTACCTTGTGGATTTTTGTGAGAAATATGTCGGCAGATTTGTATTGGAGCCTATGGGGCTTTTGGCAGAGGTTGTGTCACTCAAACACACCTTGCGCCAAAACTAAAGAACTCTGGGATTCCATGAACACATTAATCCAATCAGCACAACCATACCCTCATTAATCTGAAGAAATGAAGCCTCTAGAGTGTATACTTTGGCTGCAAGGACAGAAGTTCCATATTTGTTGGAATGCATTAACGATGCATTCCAAGTATTGTTCTTCGAATCTTTATTTCTTCATCTTCAACTTCTTCTATTTCTTCCGCGCCACCTTTCAACTCCTTCACACTTTCAGCTATTAAAACCGTTCAAATATTAAAATGTTCAGCTCCTTTCTGGCTTGAGGGCTATGACTTTTCAGCTTTCTACCTCTTATGCTTGAATTTATATAAATCAATAATCATTAATATTTTAACATGGTTTTCAAATGGAGTTTGCTTTCAAATCCTCCTAAACTTCTTCAACTTTCAGATTTTTCAGCTTTGCAAATCTTTCAGCTACAGACACCCTTTCAACTCTCAAATGTTCACACAAGTCTCAACTATTTTATGAAAAAAACTGCTTCTTGATATCTATTGTACTTTTTTCATAATCACTGATTATGTTTCACTAGTTCTTCGCTCCGTTTCTGACTTTTACATGAGTGTGTATTGCGTCTGCTAGAGTGGAGAGCTCGAGGCTAGAGTGTGGGGCAGCGCAGAAATCTGGTTAAAAAAGTATGGAACTTCTGTCCTTGCAGCCAAAGTATACACTCTAGAGGCTTCATTTCTTCAGATTAATGAGGGTATGGTTGTGCTGATTGGATTAATGTGTTCATGGAATCCCAGAGTTTTTTAGTTTTGGCGCAAGGAGTGTTTGAGTGACACAACCTCTGCCAAAAGCCCCATAGGCTCCAATACAAATCTGCCGACATATTTCTCACAAAAATCCACAAGGTACACGTTTTGTAAACGGCCATATGAGCCGTATTTATTACCGGACAGACATAAAAACACATCCACGCGTTCGGTAGAGTCTTGGGTCTCATACAAACGCCGTATTTTTTAGATAGCTGTTATAGTTTTGCGCTGGTTCTCATTTGTTTGAGGTGTGGATTCTGTGTAACTTGCTGTTCTGTGTCTGCCCTCTTGCAGCCGCACAGGTGCGGCGTTGTCGTGGTTACGAGCACTCACACGCCGCAGGATCTGTCTGTGACTCACAGCTGCTCCTTGTGACCTGATTAGTGGAGTCACATGACGCAGCTATGCTTTCTGTCAACAGACCAATATGATAAAGACACTCGCCCCCCCTCCCCCCTCCACCCTGACCTCTTCTCACTGTTAATCACTCAGTCAGTCAGTATGTCTGTCTATTTCTCCTCCTCTCTCTCTCCCTCTATCTCTTCCTCACCACCCCTCCCTTCCTCACCCTCTCACCCTCCCTCCCTCTATCTACACCCCCCCACCCCACCCAATCCAATAATTTCAAAATAAAAGCCCCATGGAGGGAATTTTTACTGTAATGTTTGTGATGAGGCCTATTAATTAAAAACTTCTTAGTTTGAATAACAAACATTCTGTCTCCCAACCCCCCCTCACCCAATTCCATCATTACAAACTAAAAGCCTCAATGATTATCTGTACCTTAACCATGAAGTGGTTTCGTTGAAATACGCATTGCTCTTTCAAATACTACTATAACCACTACGAATATTACTAGTACTTCTAGTAGAACTACAACTGATACTTCTACTACCATACTACTAGTATTTCTACTGCTATTAATACAACTACTACTAATGTTATTAAAAATACTACTATGGCTAATAGTATCAGTATTCCAGCTGTTTCTACTGCTATTGATACTAAACCGACTTCTACTGCTAGTACTAATACCCAAATTACAACTAACATTACTACAAACAATTTTAAACCTCTTTTTATTCATCTCAGCTTTTGTTATTTCTGTACTTTTTAAAATTCATTTAAGCTCCTGCAACTTCTGTTTTGCAATATTTCACATTTATTTCAGCTGTTTTCATTTCTGCTTTTTCAGCAAATCTATTGAAATTCCTTTCAGCTTCTCCCATTTCTGTATTTTCAACTATTTCAAATTAATTTCAGCTTTTCTAATATCTTTTATTTCAGCAAATGTATTCAAATTCCCTTCAACTTTCTGTATTTTCAGCTATTTTCAAATATTCAGCAAATGTACTCAAATTCCCTTCAACTTTCTGTATTTTCAGCTATTTTTAAATATTCAGCAAATGTATTCAAATTCCCTTCAACTTTCTGTATTTTCAGCTATTTTTAAATATTCAGTGCAGCTTTCAGCTTTTTGCATTCCAACGCATTTTCAGCAGGAAATGCCTTTTCTAGTTTTTTAACCAGATTCCTGCGATGCCCCACACTCTAGCCTCGAGCTCTCCACTCTAGCAGACGCAATACACACTCATGTAAAAGTCAGAAACGGAGCGAAGAACTAGTGAAACATAATCAGTGATTATGAAAAAAGTACAATAGATATCAAGAAGCAGTTTTTTTCATAAAATAGTTGAGACTTGTGTGAACATTTGAGAGTTGAAATGGTGTCTGTAGCTGAAAGATTTGCAAAGCTGAAAAATCTGAAAGTTGAAGAAGTTTAGGAGGATTTGAAAGCAAACTCCATTTGAAAACCATGTTAAAATATTAATGATTATTGATTTATATAAATTCAAGCATAAGAGGTAGAAAGCTGAAAAGTCATAGCCCTCAAGCCAGAAAGGAGCTGAACATTTTAATATTTGAACGGTTTTAATAGCTGAAAGTGTGAAGGAGTTGAAAGGTGCCGCGGAAGAAATAGAAGAAGAAGATGAAGTTGAAGAATAAAGATTCGAAGAACAATACTTGGAATGCATCTCAATGCATTCCAACTAATAAAGATTCGAAGAACAATACTTGGAATGCATCTCAATGCATTCCAACAATGAAAACGAAAGACCACAGCAAACGAGCAAAGGGACACCACCACCGGGACACCACACCACCACCGGGACACCACACCACCACCGGGACACCACACCACCACCGGGACACCACACCACCACCGGGACACCACACCACCACCACCGGCGTTCAGCTCTAAAAAGAATAAAGAAACAACAAAACGTGAAACACGCGTACATACAACCGGGTTCACTCACCCGGGTATAAAGAAACAAAAATACAGAACAAACTAAACAATAAAGAAAACAAGATAACTCCGTCGACCTAATAAGTCACGGGGAAGGGAAAGATCGAACGTCACGCTAAAATTGTTCCTCCGGGTAAAGCCGTCCGAGCACAACGGTGTAGGCGGTCCGGCCCAAAACAATTGTGGCAACGCAGTCCAAAAAAACACATGTACGCAAACCGAGGTAGAAGGCGTGAAGGCAAAACAGCAGCTAGTTGGACTGCTAACGGTGGCCAAGATCCTCCGGTACGACCGCCCAGTCCCAATTGAACAAGTTACTGACGTCGCCGTGAAGGAGACAGCTCGGGCGATCACGCCGCTCGGCAAGCTTCGTGGCGGTCGCTCTGTGTTAGGGAGCTACGCGGCTCCGACAGCCGGGGATCTATGGGGATCACATACGAGATATAAAAGGCAGCTGACGGCAGTAGCGAGATAAAGTGCGCGGAGACAGCCAGTTCACCACCTTACCTGTAACAGCGCCGAACAACCATGCAGGGTGAATGACGCGGAAGACTGACACAGTTCCGTCACCTGGCCAAGAGGGCGATAGGGGGGAGGAGACTACTGTGGTTTGTTTATACCGGTCCCTGCGCTCTGATTGGTCCCGCGGGCATCCGGTGATTAGGAGTCTACTCCTACTGCTACAATCCTCAGTCCGGTCATTAATATGAGCTCAGCTTCCCCAATTAAGATCCACTGATCGCCAGTTCTCAAACTGTTTTCATTTTAAGGACCCCTAGTTTGATATGCAACGTAGAACCTAACATTAGCCGTTAGCTAACATTATCCGTTAGCTAACGTTAACATTAGCCATTAGCTAATGTTAACATTAGTCGTTAGCTAACGTTAGCCATTAGCCGTTAACTTGGCCAACCATCCCATTTTCGACAGTCTGAATACAGGTCGGAGTTTATTTGTCAATTACTTGTTGGACAGACACCTAATTACCTAATCCCCACCTTCCATTATTATGATAATGTCAAAAGAATTTCATTCTTACCTCTTGTGCAGCAGCAGTGACCAACGCACTTCTCTCATCCCAGCGAAATTACGAATTGGCGCCATGATGCTGGTGCTGGTGCTGGTATGCTGGTCACCTGGTGACCAGCATGAATGATGCTGGTATGCTGGTGACCAGCATGAATGATGCTGGTGCTGTTTAATAGGACTAAATGCTGAGGATTGCATTTTCTCATCAGGTTTGTATGCCGGACAAGTTCAATGTTGATATTATAAAAACAGTGCATGTTAGATCATTACATTACTCCATTGTCTTTTGTATGCTAGCATCTACCAAAAAGAGTCGGTCAGTCAGTTCAATATTTTAATTGACTGAATGGGACAGACACGTAATAAAGAGCATTGTTACAATATCCACACATTCAAAAAGAGCAACCAAATCAACTATTCGAAAATAACTTCCAATTGCAAGTTAAATTAGAAAACATCCCTTTTTTTTTGTTTGTTTATATCCATAATTTTTTCCGTTATATATCGTCCAGCCTTTGACCATCTGGCCTGCAACTCCGTCTCTTCCAGGTTTCTTTGCTGGAGCCACTCCTTGAAGCAGACTGAAAAGAAATGTAGAGATTAACTTTAGTGTGTCTGCCACGTCAGAAAAAAAACGTCTGACCTCCAACAAAGACTCTACAGCTCCTACTACACCCAGAATAACATACCTCTCAAAGTTTGTAGCTTCTTTGGGGTTAATGGCTGCCGGGTAGTTTTGGTGGTGGGGCACTCCTTTCCTGTAAGGCTCGTTTCCCCCAGGGTTTTAGAGCCCCAGATTGCCACTGCCAATTCTTTACCAAACAGTGAGTCCCGACTGTTGTTTTGATTCGGACCCAGGCCTCTTTCCGAATCACCACCTTTTCTCCCAAGGTAATCTGAGTCCCAAGCTTGTAAGAAATCCTTAAATTAGAGGTGTCATACTAACCAATGCATACAGATGCAGAGTTGTTTACTTATATATACAGTGTCATTCTTTGTTTTTTGGCAATGTATAACTGAATATATTATAAAAAAGGGTACAAATATCATACCTGGTCTCCAACAGGCGATACAGATGGCACCTGTTCAGTCTCACGTCCTGTTTCTGCATCCACATAGGGCATAAGGTAAACACAATTGCAGTTCTTTACCTACTTTTGCTCACTGTCTTTAGGAACTTCTACAATTTCACATTTACCAGTTTGGTAAATACAAGTCTATAGTTATTTTAAAGTATCTGTGAGTCATGTCTTTGTTGCAAGAAAGACAACAAATGTGACACACATAACATTAAAGATAACGCAGTGTACCTTGTTTTAAGAATCAGTTAAGAGTTCTCTTACAGCATCCCTCAATCTCCTGTCCAAATCAGTGTACTAAGATTATTCCAATGCACAGTATCCACATGTTACTCAAATATAAATGTATATGATTAGTTATATTAAATGTATATTATAAATTAGGACTTTATTTATAACAAAGGGCTTATGACTAGACATTATTATCAACTGTTACCGTTTGTGGTTGATGTGCTGCTCAAATTCCTCAGCAGCTGTTGCTGCAACTCAATATTGAGAGCACGGAGTGTTGAGTTCTCCACCTCAACAGCTGCTCTTCGCTTCTTCAGATCCTCTAACCTGTAACGGAAGGACATATATCGTGATATAATAATAAATAATGTAAGTGAAGGGAAGCTATGTGGCTATTTAAGACAAGACAGGTATCAATGCACCTGCACAGAGTTCATCCATATTTGGAAATCAGTAAAGGCCAAATATGGGTTGCATATGGTACTTATGTCATCTATAGTAAATATGGTATTGAGCACTCACATATAAATGGACACATATTTTTTGTGTAGTAAAATCAAAGTTAGGTTACATTAAAAATTGGACAAAAATTAACTCACTTGCTTCTCGTTTCCTGCAGTTGCAGGGACATCTCATTGAATTTATTTTGGTAGAGGTGTTTTTTTTGTTTTGCCTCTTCAAAAACTTTTTGTGGAACAACCCCACCATCATCGTCGTCATCACCATCCTCTTCTGAGAAATTATCACAGAGAATACGCTCCTTGATTTTTTTTGGGGGGGAGTTGGGCAGATTGGAGACTTTCTTTTCCGAATTTTCCTTTCATTAAGAATAGCGAGAAGGTTATTTTTTTTGCTTCTTCCACAGCTTTTGTTTGATTTCTCTGGAAGCATAGAAAAGAACGTCATAGAATAGGTGCCATTGTAATACAAAACATAGCCACAGAAACCAACAAACAACAAAGATAGTGATATACACACACACACACAGGCCAATCATTTCTACACATAAACTGTACTTATATGTTGAAGACGACACTTTCCTACGCAACAATGTATACAATGTATTACTTGCAATGCATTGCTTTGACTTCCTCTTTTTCCGACGGAGGCGGCTGGCGAAGTCTCCTTCAGCAGACTCACGCGGACCCGCTTGCCCTTGGACAGCTCCTCCTCGATTTCCTGTCTGGACTCTGGAATAAATGACTGGATGTAAGTAACGTGCTGTATATAGCGTTACATGCCTGTATACTACTGAGTAACACACGAACCACATCAATGAAAGCTAGCAAATAGGTAATGTTAAAAGTTTATTGCAGGTTAGCTAATCGGTTTAGCAGTTGAACCATAATAACGTTAGCTTGGTTAGCTCAATCTTAGTAAACCATTTAAAGGCTACACAAGATGTGTGTGACCTAACGTTAACAGTTTAATGTGTGCACCTTAACTTACGTTGATGTTACCTAATTAACTTAGGTACAAGTTCGCTATTAGTATAACTTGCGCTTCAGGATCAGTATTTGGGCCTTGAAAAAACTACCCTGCCAGCGCACCCAGTAAACCTTTTTGACGTTGCAGCTGTCAAAATCTTTGATGTCGGACGAGGGAACGATTTCCTTACACCCGTCGTCGATATACTTCACATTGCGTTGTTTAGTCCGTTAAACGATATCCAAGTATCAAACTTTGCGCGAGGGGATTTAAAGCGAACAGCGGGAAGCGCGTGCCGAAAATAAGTCATTTGAATGTCTACTAAGACACATATGTGCTACCCCCTTGTTCTGTTTTTATAAGTGTCTTACCATATCAGGTTCTTTTAAGATGGCAAATAGTTGAAACTGCTTTGTAAATTTTAAAATCTACCTCAGGCTTTGGATTTCACTGACGCCCCCATAGAAGTGGACAGAATCAGTCCTCACCTGAGCACTACAGATGTGGAGGTAAGATGGTGATATGCTCTTCAAATATGTGGTGTTATTTATATGTTATTTGACACTGCTCCTTACTACATAGAGTATGGTTGTTTCTGTTAACTTTCTGGTTGTGCGATCTCTTCTTCATCCTATGCAGACCACATCTCCATCTGGCCACTCTGAGCCTTCTCCGCACCATCTACCTCAGGCTTTGGAACTCACCAGTGACCACAATGAAGAGAACAGAAACTGTCGTCTCCTGAGCGCTGCGGGTGTTGAGGTTGGGAATCTACGTGCTCTTTTTCTTAATCCAAAATAAAAAGCTAATTTTTTCAATGTGCTTTGAAAATATATTTAGCATCCTATACAGGTCCTATCTCTGCTTCATAATCTTGATCCTAAGTTGATTAAATTGACACAGTGGACCAGGTTAGCTTTTCTAACAGTCATACTAGAGGGGCATTTCAAGATTTCCAATGAAACAAGTCTCATTTAAAAAAAAAGTTTCATATGTTAAAGACCTAGTTTAATCATCCATATTTTATTCCAACCAAGATATGTTTGAAATGATCAAAAAGGAAAATAAATATAATATAAATAACCTATAAAAAATCGTATTCATGGAGAAAGTATTTTCACAATTTCCTCCTTTTTTCATAATTATAGGAAACTCTCCCAAGAATACTGAAAACTAATATTAAATGGTCTTTAGCCATGGTCGAACTTCATACTAAAAAGTTGTGGAATAGCATCGTAAATAAACAAAATGTCTTGATTTTGTAATATATCCAATGAAAAAGGAAATTACAATAACACGCTATGGATTTGTATTGATAGATGTACATGGCATGATACAGGCTCTGCTGCAGGGAGAGGGAGATTGTGTCTACTGTCTAAGTCAGATATACATCATCTTTAAGAGCAGCTGAGATAGTCACTACAATGAGTGAAAAAAGAACTAGTTCATCATGTGAGCTGGTTAGGTTAAGCTATCCCATTTGACTTTCTAGGCGGGTCTTACCTTAAATTGTACAATAATGTTTTCAAGTAAAATAATCAATGCATGAAACTTTCTCAGCTACACAAGGGTAAGTTTATTCCATAATACAAACTTCTTAAATTCATCATATGTTTAGGAAAACAGCCTGTCAAATGGATATTAGAGGTGAGCCAACATAGAAATAACCACAAAGAAATCAGATTTCTAGGTAGGCAATGTATTGTTTCCTTATGGACTTTGAAGCGGTGCTGTTTTATATGTAATTGGATTAATATCATAATTGTAGAAAGAACCTCCATGCTAACAGTCTGGTTACAAATTGTGCATTTACATCTGTGTACACATGAATGGAATACAAAAATAGAGTCACATATCTGAATGTTTTAACATAGCACTACCAGTGTTCAGCCCTGATGAATTCTCTTATGTTTGAAAGGGGACAGTAAGGGATTCAGAGAAGTTTATCTTCTTTTGCAGGAGAATGTCAGGTAGAGCTTAGTCTTAGCTATGCTGGGATGTACAGATATGGAGAAATATTTTTGTACCTGTGTTGTCCTTGTTGTAATGTACAGAATATCATTTGACTGCCAGATAAATGTCATCCAGACTGCCTGCCCCTTCAAAGGTGAAAATAAAACCTTTAAATACGGTATCACAAGCTCTATGTATTTTGTTTTTTTACTTTTAAACATCACTTGTTGCAAACTTAGTAGTATTCAGACATATTCATTAATCTAGTTAACTCATGAACTCTCACTGGCCTAAGAAGAGAGTACTCATTAGCAACCGTAATTTAGAAAACTTTCATAAATTTCTCAATCTAATTGTCCAAAATTATCCATATTGTCGAAAAATAATGCACAACAATACGTACCCACGATGTCTCTATGATGTATATGATGATGAGATCAGGTTGGCTGGATCAACTCTGATAGAAAATATACAACTTCAGTGCCACTTTAGTTACTTCCTAATTATTGATCACATGGTAAAACGCTTCATGTTACTCTGTCCTCTAATTCTTAGAAAAGTGACCACAACCAAGACTCACAAGATTTCTTATGCACTAACTTCATTAAACAGAACCGTGCCACAAAAAATAAGAATTCACATTTTTTCTATAATGACTTAAAATTGATTGTTTTTTTATTTTTTTATCTTTGGAATAACTATTTTAAAATGTATGCTGGTCGACCAGTTTCACCAGCAAAGCCACCCTGGTGGACCAGCATCATTAATGAGTTCTTGCTGGTCGACCAGCTAAACCAGCACTGAACCAGCATAGACCAGCATAAACCAGCATGGAAAGAATGCTGGTCTATGCTGGTTTTTCTAGCAGGGGTAATAGTAATAACGGACTCTTTTATCACACATGAGGTAGGATTCTTGGAGTAACGTCACCGCATTGTGAATGCCACATTCAAGGGGCTACCGATTGTTTACTGGAATAGACTGGTTGAAGGTTTGGTATGGAAGACTATCTGGACCTTACCAAACAAATATTTACTGGTAAATAAAGTAAAGGAAATACGTTTCAAAATATTACACAGGTACTACCCAGTAAATAATTTTCTTGTTAAATTTAAAAAAGATATTGATCTAAACTGTTCTTTTTGCAATACATTGATACTTATTTCATTTATTTTGGCATTGCGCTCATGTAAGGACATTTTGGAAAGATGCGTCTAGATGTGTCTACCACTAGCTATGCTACTTAGCTACACCTAGCTAATATGCCTACTGTACAAGTTTGTGAGGGCAGGGTTTACCCAGACTAGCAGATGAGAAATGCATTTTCGGGATATTCATTTTATCCAATTAGGAGAGAGAATTCATGCAGGATAAAGAATAAACAAGTGAAAGTAGAAGTGATAAGAAATGTATTTCTGTTTTGTTATGACTGGGGTCATATGTGTTTTTGGTTTTCCTTTTGTGTCTTTCTGGTTTCCCTTTCCTTCATTCAAACAGGGATGTGCCACAACCATGCGCGGATTGGTGGAGGGTCTCCTACCCGTCCTGTGATTGGCTGCAGTACCTGCATATAAGGGAAGCCAAGATGGCGTCCGAGGCAGAGCAGGCCAGAGCGCGGAGAACAGCAGCAGCACACAACCCTCGTCCTCCTCCTCTCCCAACCAGCCACCTGTGTTATATTGTGTATCCTGATAATAAGTATACAGTTTTCCTTTTGAGTTGGTTTTCTCCTGTTTTAAAGTAGATAGGTAAGACTGGTGTCATTATTTTTCTCCTTTGTTTTGGTAGGTCAGCGTCTTATTTCTAGCTAGGACCGTTTTTGGGTTTATGATATTGGGGATGGGCAACGGCGAAGCCGTTCTTTATTTAGTAGTGTTGATATAGTAGTGTTGATATAGTAGTGGGGATATGGTAGTGGGGATATAGTAGTGTGGATATAATAGTGTGGATATAGTAGTGGGGGATATAGTAGCGGGGATATAGTAGTGTTGATATAGTAGTGGGAGTATATTAGGGTTGATATAGTAGTGGGGATATATTAGTGTTGATATAGTAGTGGGGATATATTAGTGTTGATATTGTAGTGGGGATATAGTAGTGTGGATATAGTAGTGGGGATATAGTAGTGGGGATATAGTAGTGTTGATATAGTAGTGTTGATATAGTAGTGGGGATATAGTAGCGGGGATATAGTAGTGGGGATATAGTAGTGGGGATATACTAGTGTTGATATAGTAGTGTTGATATAGTAGTGTGGAGATAGTAGTGTGGATATAGTAGTGTTGATAAAGTAGTGGGGATATAGTAGTGTTAATATAGTAGTGTTAATATAGTAGTGTTGATATAGTAGTGGGGATATAGTAGTGGGGATATAGTAGTGTTGATATAGTAGTGTTGATACAGTAGTGTGGATATAGTAGTGTTGATATAGTAGTGGGGATATAGTAGTGTTAATATAGTAGTGTTAATATAGTAGTGTTGATATAGTAGTGGGGATATAGTAGTGGGGATATAGTAGTAGGGATATAGTAGTGGGAGATATAGTAGTGGGGATATAGTAGTGTTGATATAGTAGTGGGGGTATAGTATTGTGGATATAGTAGTGGGGGATATAGTAGTGGGGATATAGTAGTGTTGATATAGTAGTGTGGAGATAGTAGTGGGGATATAGTAGTGTTGATATAGTAGTGTGGATATAGTAGTGTGGATATAGTAGTGTTGATAAAGTAGTGTTGATATAGTAGTGTTGATATAGTAGTGTGGATATATTAGTGTTGATATTGTAGTGGGGATATAGTAGTGGGGATATAGTAGTGTTGATAAAGTAGTGTGGATATAGTAGTGTTGATATAGTAGTGTGGATATAGTAGTGTGGATATATTAGTGTGGATATAGTCGTGTTGATATATTAGTGTTGATATAGTAGTGGGGATATAGTAGTGGGGATATAGTAGTAGGGATATAGTAGTGGGAGATATAGTAGTGGGGATATAGTAGTGTTGATATAGTAGTGGGGGTATAGTATTGTGGATATAGTAGTGGGGGATATAGTAGTGGGGATATAGTAGTGTTGATATAGTAGTGTGGAGATAGTAGTGGGGATATAGTAGTGTTGATATAGTAGTGTGGATATAGTAGTGTTGATAAAGTAGTGTTGATATAGTAGTGTTGATATAGTAGTGTGGATATATTAGTGTTGATATTGTAGTGGGGATATAGTAGTGGGGATATAGTAGTGTTGATAAAGTAGTGTGGATATAGTAGTGTTGATATAGTAGTGTGGATATATTAGTGTTGATATTGTAGTGGGGATATAGTAGTGGGGATATAGTAATGTTGATATTGTAGTGTGGATATAGTAGTGTGGATATATTAGTGTCTATATAGTAGTGTGGATATAGTAGTGTGGATATAGTAGTGTGGATATAGTAGTGTGGATATATTAGTGTGGATATAGTCGTGTTGATATATTAGTGTTGATATAGTAGTGTGGATATAGTAGTGGGGATATAGTAGTGTTGATAAAGTAGTGTGGATATAGTAGTGTTGATATAGTAGTGTGGATATATTAGTGTTGATATTGTAGTGGGGATATAGTAGTGTGGATATAGTAGTGTGGATATAGTAGTGGGGATAAAGTAGTGGGGATATAGTAGTGTTGATATAGTAGTGTTGATATAGTAGTGTTGAGATAGTAGTGTGGATATAGTAGTGTTGATAAAGTAGTGGGGATATAGTAGTGTTAATATAGTAGTGTTAATATAGTAGTGTTGATATAGTAGTGGGGATATAGTAGTGTTAATATAGTAGTGTTGATATAGTAGTGGGGATATAGTAGTGGGGATATAGTAGTGTTGATATAGTAGTGTTGAAAAAGTAGTGTGGATATAGTAGTGTTGATATAGTAGTGGGGATATAGTAGTGTTAATATAGTAGTGGGGATATTGTAGTGGGGATATAGTAGTAGGGATATAGTAGTGGGAGATATAGTAGTGGGGATATAGTAGTGTTGATATAGTAGTGGGGGTATAGTATTGTGGATATAGTAGTGGGGGATATAGTAGCGGGGATATAGTAGTGTTGATATAGTAGTGGGGGTATATTAGTGTTGATATAGTAGTGGGGATATATTAGTGTTGATATAGTAGTGTTGATATAGTAGTGGGGATATAGTAGTGTTGATATAGTAGTGTTAATATAGTAGTGTTTATATAGTAGTGTTGATATAGTAGTGGGGATATAGTAATGTTGATAAAGTAGTGTGGATATAGTAGTGGGGATATAGTAGTGTTGATATTGTAGTGTTGATATAGTAGTGTTGATATAGTAGTGGGGATATGGTAGTGGGGATATAGTAGTGTGGATATAATAGTGTGGATATTGTAGTGGGGGATATAGTAGCGGGGATATAGTAGTGTTGATATAGTAGTGGGGGTATATTAGGGTTGATATAGTAGTGGGGATATATTAGTGTTGATATAGTAGTGGGGATATAGTAGTGTTGATATAGTAGTGTTAAAATAGTAGTGTTGATATAGTAGTGTTGATATAGTAGTGGGGATATAGTAGTGTTGATAAAGTAGTGTGGATATAGTAGTGGGGATATAGTAGTGTTGAAATTGTAGTGTTGATATAGTAGTGTTGATATAGTAGTGTTGATAAAGTAGTGGGGATATAGTAGTGTTAATATAGTAGTGTTAATATAGTAGTGTTGATATAGTAGTGGGGATATAGTAGTGGGGATATAGTAGTGTTGATATAGTAGTGTTGATAAAGTAGTGTGGATATAGTAGTGTTGATATAGTAGTGGGGATATAGTAGTGTTAATATAGTAGTGTTAATATAGTAGTGTTGATATAGTAGTGGGGATATAGTAGTGGGGATATAGTAGTAGGGATATAGTAGTGGGAGATATAGTAGTGGGGATATAGTAGTGTTGATATAGTAGTGGGGGTATAGTATTGTGGATATAGTAGTGGGGGATATAGTAGCGGGGATATAGTAGTGTTGATATAGTAGTGGGGGTATATTAGTGTTGATATAGTAGTGGGGATATATTAGTGTTGATATAGTAGTGTTGATATAGTAGTGGGGATATAGTAGTGTTGATATAGTAGTGTTAATATAGTAGTGTTGATATAGTAGTGGGGATATATTAGTGTTGATATTGTAGTGGGGATATAGTAGTGTGGATATAGTAGTGTGGATATAGTAGTGTGGATATAGTAGTGTTGATATAGTAGTGTGGATATATTAGTGTTGATATTGTAGTGGGGATATAGTAGTGTGGATATAGTAGTGGGGATATAGTAGTGTTGATATAGTAGTGTTGATATAGTAGTGGGGATATAGTAGTGGGGATATAGTAGTGTTGATATAGTAGTGGGGGATATAGTAGTGGGGATATAGTAGTGGGGATATAGTAGTGTTGATATAGTAGTGTTGATATAGTAGTGTGGAGATAGTAGTGTGGATATAGTAGTGTTGATAAAGTAGTGGGGATATAGTAGTGTTAATATAGTAGTGTTAATATAGTAGTGTTGATATAGTAGTGGGGATATAGTAGTGGGGATATAGTAGTGTCGATATAGTAGTGTTGATAAAGTAGTGTGGATATAGTAGTGTTGATATAGTAGTGGGGATATAGTAGTGTTAATATAGTAGTGTTGATATAGTAGTGGGGATATAGTAGTAGGGATATAGTAGTGGGAGATATAGTAGTGGGGATATAGTAGTGTTGATATAGTAGTGTGGATATAGTAGTGGGGATATAGTAGTGTTGATATTGTAGTGTTGATATAGTAGTGTTGATATAGTAGTGGGGATATGGTAGTGGGGATATAGTAGTGTTGATATAGTAGTGGGGATATAGTAGTGTTAATATAGTAGTGTTAATATAGTAGTGTTGATATAGTAGTGGGGATATAGTAGTGTTAATATAGTAGTGTTGATATAGTAGTGGGGATATAGTAGTGGGAGATATAGTAGTGGGGATATAGTAGTGTTGATATAGTAGTGTGGATATAGTAGTGGGGATATAGTAGTGTTGATATTGTAGTGTTGATATAGTAGTGTTGATATAGTAGTGGGGATATGGTAGTGGGGATATAGTAGTGTTGATATAGTAGTGGGGATATAGTAGTGTTAATATAGTAGTGTTAATATAGTAGTGTTGATATAGTAGTGGGGATATAGTAGTGTTAATATAGTAGTGTTAATATAGTAGTGTTGATATAGTAGTGGGGATATAGTAGTGGGGATATAGTAGTGTCGATATAGTAGTGTTGATAAAGTAGTGTGGATATAGTAGTGTTGATATAGTAGTGGGGATATAGTAGTGTTAATATAGTAGTGTTAATATAGTAGTGTTGATATAGTAGTGGGGATATAGTAGTGGCGATATAGTAGTAGGGATATAGTAGTGGGAGATATAGTAGTGGGGATATAGTAGTGTTGATATAGTAGTGGGGGTATAGTATTGTGGATATAGTAGTGGGGGATATAGTAGCGGGGATATAGTAGTGTTGATATAGTAGTGGGGGTATATTAGTGTTGATATAGTAGTGGGAATATATTAGTGTTGATATAGTAGTGTTGATATAGTATGTGTCTACATCTCTGCATCTACAACTCTGCATCTACAACTCTCTACATCTACAACTCTACATCTACAACTCTCTACAACTCTACATCTACAACTCTCTACAACTCTACATCTACAACTCTCTACATCTCTACATCTACAACTCTCTACATCTACAACTCTCTACATCACTACATCTACAACTCTCTACAACTCTACATCTTTACATCTACAACTCTACATCTCTACATCTACAACTCTCTACAACTCTACAACTCTGCATCTACAACTCTGCATCTACAACTCTACGACTCTTCATCTACAACTCTACATCTACAACTCTATATCTCTACATCTACAACTCTATCTCTACATCTACAACTCTACATCTACAACTCTACATCTACAACTCTCTACAACTCTGCATCTACATCTCTGCATCTACATGTCTGCATCTACAACTCTGCATCTACATCTCTACATCTACAACTCTGCATCTACAACTCTACATCTCTACATCTACAACTCTCTACAACTCTACATCTACAACTCTGCATCTACATCTACAACTCTACATCTACATCTCTACAACTCTACATCTACAACTCTATATCTCTACATCTACAACTCTATCTCTACATCTACAACTCTACATCTACAACTCTCTACAACTCTGCATCTACATCTCTGCATCTACAACTCTGCATCTACATCTCTACATCTACAACTCTGCATCTACAACTCTACATCTCTACATCTACAACTCTCTACAACTCTACATCTACATCTCTACATCTACAACTCTGCATCTACATCTACAACTCTACATCTACATCTCTACAACTCTGCATCTACATCTCTGCATCTACATCTCTGCATCTACATCTCTGCATCTACAACTCTGCATCTACAACTCTACAACTCTGCATCTACAACTCTACATCTACAACTCTATATCTCTACATCTACAACTCTACATCTACAACTCTATCTCTACATCTACAACTCTCTACATCTCTACAACTCTGCATCTACATCTCTGCATCTACATCTCTGCATCTACATCTCTGCATCTACAACTCTACAACTCTGCATCTACAACTCTGCATCTACATCTCTACATCTACAACTCTCTACATCTACAACTCTACAACACTCTACATCTACAACTCTACATCTACAACTCTACATCAACAACTCTACATCTCTGCATCTACAACTCTGCATCTACAACTCTGCATCTACATCTCTGCATCTACAACTCTCTACATCTACAACTCTCTACATCTACAACTCTACATCTACAACTCTCTACAACTCTACATCTACAACTCTCTACAACTCTACATCTACAACTCTCTACATCTCTACATCTACAACTCTCTACATCTACAACTCTCTACATCACTACATCTACAACTCTCTACAACTCTACATCTCTACATCTACAACTCTACATCTACAACTCTCTACAACTCTACATCTACATCTCTACATCTACAACTCTGCATCTACATCTA